>NC_065525.1:3686955-3726532 GCF_006386435.1 Epinephelus moara
ACTCTCCAGCTAATTCAGAATGCAGCAGCACGTGTACTAACAGGAACTAAGAAAGGAGATCATATTTGAATTGATCATAAAATCCTACTGTTAACTTATAAAGCTCTAAATGGTCAAGCTCCGTCATATCTTAGAGAGCTCATAGTGCCATATAATCCCACCAGAACTCTGCGCTCTGAGAATGTAGGGTTACTCATGGTCCCTAAAGTCTCCAAAAGTAGATCAGGAGCCATAGCCTTCAGCTATCAGGCTCCTCTCCTGTGGAATCATCTTCCTGTTGCGCTCCGGGAGGCAGACACCGTCTCCACATTTAAGACAAGACTTAAGACTTTCCTCTTTGATAAAGCTTATAGTTAGGGCTGGCTCAGGCTTGCCTTGTACCAGACCCTAGTTAGGCTGACTTAGGCCTAGTCTGCCGGAGGACCCCCTATAATACACCGGGTACCTTCTCTCCTTCTCTCTCTCTCCCTCTCTCGTATCCCATTACTGCATCTTGCTAACTCGGCCATTCTGGATGTCACTAGCTCGGCTTCTTCTCCAGAGCCTTTGTGCTCCACTGTCTCTCAGGTTAACTCATATTGCAGCGGTGCCTGGATAGTGTGACGTGTGTGGTTGTGCTGCTGCCGTGGTCCTGCCAGATGCCTCCTGCTGCTGCTGTCATCATTACTCAAACTTCTACTGTTATTATACACATATGATTATTGTCACATATGTATACTGTCAGATATTAATATATACTTTCAATATATTGTATCACAGTAGCCAGAACTCTAATTATAATATTATTACTTTCATTAATGTTGTTGTAAGCTACTGTCATTACCGTCTGTCCTGCATCTCTGTCTCTCTGTCTCTCTCTCTTTTTCTGTCTCATTGTGTCATACGGATTACTGTTAATTTATTATGCTGATCTGTTCTGTACGACATCTACTGCACGTCTGTCCATCCTGGAAGAGGGATCCTTCCTCAGTTGCTCTTCCTGAGGTTTCTACCATTTTTTTTTCCCCGTTAAGGGTTTTTTTGGGGGAGTTTTTCCTTATCCGCTGTGAGGGTCCAAAGGACAGAGGGATGTCGTATGCTGTAAAGCCCTGTGAGACAAATTGTGATTTGTGATATTGGGCTTTATAAATAAAATTGATTGATTGATTGATATCTTAGTACTAGTGGTGAGTAGCCAGACAACACCACCTGGGGAGTTTCACCCAAAGAAATACTCTAAGGTAGCTGGAAAATGGTTTATGAAGTTCGATGTTAAGGCACACCAGTTCGTTACTGAGGAAGAAGTGAGACGTGTAGTCACTTTTAAACCAGAAATTTTATTTATAATCAGCAAAATAATCAAAGCAAGAAGCAGGGGCTGGAGCTCCAAGGAAGGAAGAAGAAGATCAATAACAAATGAGAAACAACCCAAAAATGATGGTAGATAAAATTACTTTATTACAATTTATGCTAAAAAAAAGGCCTTATTATAAATTCTACAAAAAAAAGTGAATGATATAAAAGTTAAAAATCAGCCCAACATAAGCAAAATTGAAGTAACTAAGAAACTGAGCAGAGGCCACTTGTCGAGAGGCAGACTACACAGAGGTGTGCCAAGGGGTGCTACCACCACTCACCACAAGTGGGCACAGCAAACAATACAGCAATCCTCAAACAAAAACGGTGCAGTCTATGGTGTTCCAGTGCAACTGCTCTCATGCAAAAGTGAAGGGACCTCACCATGGGTGCCTAGCCTCTCACCAATCTGGCACTCCACTCCTGAAATAATGAAAACTCAGAGAATAACTAAGAAAAACAAAAAAATGTATCCCAGCTGGCTCAACAAACGCAAAAATAACTCAAGGCTGAACTATGAAACTCAATGGGGATGACTATGACAAAATGATAAGCAAAAATGGGGAAAAAAATAAATCACAACCAATAGTTCAGCAATAATCAAAGCAATAAGTAACTGAGGAACAAATTAAATTATTAAGGGCAAACCACTAAATGGGCAAAGCAACAGTGGTCAAAAGGGCAGGAGAACCTAAAAGAGGAGAAACCACAATTAGCCGAGCTCACCAAACTATATGCTTGGACTCTGATGAGGAAGCATATTCACCACCTCAAGCGTGGGTTCTAATAATGCAGGAGGGCAGTCAAATGGTACCTGGCCAACCAACACATTATACTTGCTAGAACAAAGGTAGCATTGCAATTCAGGTAACATTGTACACAAAAATAGATGCTTTTGGCACATACCTGGTGCAAACAAACAAAAGCAACCACAGCAGGGACAGGGCATGAGGCAGGAAGAGGGATAACAAAGGCCTACAGGTGCTATATATTGTCTAGCCCTGATTAGGAGGTTGGCCAAGGAATGAGTCAGGCCCAGGCTGCGTTCACCCTATACACACAAACTCTCTCTTGAACGTGCAGTAGTAGTAATAGTATTAGTAAAAAAATAGAAAAAAAGTTTAATATTTTTATTTCCTTCCCCCATTTGTAGCACATTTAAATGAAGACGAGTATGAGTGCAGATCTGTTGGGGCTGGAGGCTTTCAACAGGAGTTTGACAGCCTGTCTTCATCACCGTGATCCTTTTTCAACAGAACTTGTCAGGTTGAGGGGTTACAGTGAAAGTTATATTAACTCAAATAATCATTTCTATCCCTTCAGATTCAATTCAGTTTAAATTGTATTTTCTAAGGGTGTGGCTGATTTAATTAAAATATCCATCACATGTGTTATAATAAATAAATATGAAATAAGATGCAACAGAAGTCGTGTAGGATGTAGTAAAATAAGCTGAATGCTTTAGAAAACCATTTCTTTGCAGGGTGTGGTGCATCACCTTGTGCACAAACACACACACACACACACACACACACACACACACACACACACCCTCAAAGGTACACCCAAATTTAATACTCTACAAATTCAGAAGTGAGGCACTGTTGAATAGAAAAAAAACTATTCATCTGCCCTCTCCCTGTTTTATTCATTCATTCAGCCCATCATTTCTTTCTGTCTTCTATCGGCCAGCGGGTGGCTGCAAAATGAGAATGGGGTCAACCCCTCCTCATTTACCTAACAAAGGACTGGAAAAAAGGGAGAGAAAGAGGAGCTGACGGCTGTCACAAAGAGAAAGAGAGAGGGGATCCAAGACAGATGACCTGCAGCTTCACTCTGAAAAGTTTCATTCCATTACATCTCACACAATCCACATCATGTCAGCACCTATCAATTACTGTCTGCATCAAACAGCACAATAGGAACTCTAATCATCACAGAGCATTTGGAGAGTGATCAATAATGGCTTCCTACCTTCCACCACTGAAACAAGAGGGATGACAAGATCATTAGGTTATTCTGGTCATAACGGGACAGAGATGTGTGTGTGTGTGTGTGTGTGTGTGCTAATATTACAGTAGCCTATTCTGAATGCCATTTGCTAGATTATTGCTAGTTTTCATCCCTAACCTCACAGATGCCAACTTCACACAATACCGGTAAAGACTAGACATGATGAGCTATTGGTTGACTATATAAAAAGTTGGTAGTAAATGCACATTGGTGAAAATATGAAGGAAAACCCTTCATAAACATAAACATTGGGGTAGCTTTGGCTCAGGAAGTAGAGCAGGTCTTCTTATAATCAGAGGATTGGTGGTACAATTCCCAGCTCCTACAGTCCGCATGTTGAAGTATCCTTGCCAAGATACTGAGCCCCAAATTGCTTCCAATGGCTGTGCCATCAGAGTGTAAGTGGGTCTGAATCTTTAAAAAACTGAGTAGCAGGTGGCACCTTGTATGGTAGCCTCGACCACCAGTGTATAAATGTGTGTGTGAATGGGTGAAAGTGACATATAGTGTGAAAACGCTTTGAGTGGTCGGAAGGCAGTGTGCAAGTCAATTTACTATTTCCCATAAATTAATTAGTAGGATGTTGTTCCACGACGGTTCCCCAGACAATTAATAAAATATATTTGTCACAGCCCCGGCTGTGAACTTAAGCCCTGTTTCCACCAAACATTTTTGGTATAGCAATTTAGAACCTAAAGTAACCCTTCAGACATGGTACCTAGACCCTAGGTCTGTTCAGCATTTCCACCACAAACAGTGCTCTTAAGTGTGGGCGGGGTTGTTGTCACTCTGCACTCCGGCACGTGCTGTATTTCCTCATCACAGGTAGTAGTCTGCACCTCATAACTTCCACAGAATGAGGTTGCACGCCAACATTTTCAGAACAAAATAGAACAGGCTGCAGTGAGAGTCTCTCTCCATGGGATATTTAAAAATAGCATCTTTATGCATTTAGTCCTTCTCAGGCAAGCACAGGGGTTTAGCGTTCCTGGAGCCCACAGGAAAGACGCTCTGCAACGTTTTTTTCCCTCCAAGTGAGGATTAGAATATATGCAGTTCATGTAATCTGGTTGAAATTAAGTTTTAAATGCTTGAAGATCCACCATTACTAAAAGTGTATGTCACCCAAGTGAGACAAGAAACACTAATGGAATGGTTAGAGTTGTCAAATTGAAATTTAAGGTGTGCTGATGGATTCACATCGTCAACTCATGCATTGGGTAACATTGCAAAATTTGCCAGCAGTCGGCCCATTGAATTGAATTATTTTTTCTCAGTCTACAGCTGCTGAGAGGCAGAAGAACATCATTTCATTTTATAATAATAGTTTACTAATATATGTAAGACTTGCCACAGTATTAACAATGGTTACATAAGCCTCGAAACCAGCCACAGCTCAGCCCCGAGCAATTGTGACCATCCTTTATTGACCAATCGACAGACTGCAGTGTTTCTAGCTCCACCTTTTAGTACCAGATCTGCATGCTAGGTACCCCAACAGAGGGGTGACCAAAAATGGAGACGGTAAGGAATGGTTCTGTTGGCACCATCCACAACTTTTCACAGTGGAAACGGAAAAAATGCATACCGAACTGAAGTGAACCATAGCAGTCTGCTTTTCCTAGTGTTTCCCTGCTCCCCCTCCCATTTTTGTCTCTGAGAGTATGTTGATGCTTCTCAAAGTTAAGGAATCTTCCTTGGTAGGAAGGATTTGGGGTACTCTGAGGCAAATTGTGATTTATGATATTGGGCTTTATAAATAAAATTGAATTGAACTGAATAATGAAGTGATGACATTTTATATCCAAAAGGTCAAAGGTCAACATTATAATGTTCTGCATAAAACACATAAAACACTGGGGAAACATTTTGTCAGATGCTGAATTGGTAACACTAATCTTGGGTGTCCACCTTCAAACTGTGAAGATATGTGTGAAGCATTCATTTGCACAGACTTGAATGTAAATTGTAAGAGAAACTCGACTGGATCACAGAGGCATACAACTACAGGGCAGTAATTCTAGTTTTGAATATTAATTCCATGCATATGCATCTCCCACTTTGCAACACAGTATGATAAAGTGTTCATGCCATTTATTAGTTTTTTAGAATAAACTGAAGATGGGTAGTTGTGATATTATGAGATGCTATGGGCCAGCAGGCGCTCCCATAGGCCACTCTGGTTGCAAGAAGATGGAAGACAGTATTTCTCCAAAACAGCTTTAGTTTTTTTTCTATTAGATTCTCTAAGTGTGCGTAACTCTACTGGAGGGATAAACAGCATCCTTCAAAAAGACATTCCCATTTGGAGTTGGTGCTCAAGGGCAACAACCAACTTCCCAGTGTTGATGTGCATTAATTCTCCAGAAAAGCAGCAATTTTATCCTGTTCACTTCTTCCAGCCACCATACCTTAACTACTTCTGTACATCTGCATGGTGAGTTCAGTATTTGACAGATGTCACATGACACTACACAATGCAGTGTGGTCTGTGTGTGTTGTAGTTAACACGTTGTTCCAAACTTTCCCAAAGGTGTTTATTGGATTGAGATATGGTGACAGCGATTGCTATGATTATTTTCAGTAAGCCCCATATGGAAGCATTCAAGCTTTCAAGCGTTTTCCTTTTGTTTGTCACCTGTCTGAAGGTCTATGTAAACACCATTCTTTGTATGTAAGTGTTAATTGGTTCACTTTTCAATGGTTCCATGGACACGGGAAGAAGAGGTCCTGAAAGTGATGCAGCACTCCCTAAAATCAGGAATTATAAAACAATCAGATTAAAATATTAAAGTTTTAACTAATACTTTTCCCCCTTTTCATATGTACAGAGCTGCATCACTCCCTGTTCCCCCGCAAACCATTCAGCAGGTCATGGAAAACAAGGCTGTATTTAGAAAACTCATTGCATTGGGCAACCTTGTTGTCATATCATAACTTGTTAATGTGTTGGCACAGTGCTACCATTAAAAATCTTGAAGACAGCAAATAGCAAAAATGCCTTATGTTGTTGTCCATTGAGTTTATGTGCACAGCATCACTGGCTAGAATGGTTCTGACTTGCCTGTGTTGCTTGGGCCTCGCAATCTTCAGTGTACTGTGTGTTGGTTTTAGTCTTTGCTTGTGTTGGTTTTGTTTCACTATTTTGTCAAGTTAAGTGAAACAGCAGCGGGCAAAATGTTTAAGTTACAGTTAATTTCAAATCCAGGGCTGCACAGATCTGTCTCATTTATGCATTCATATACAGTGGTTACCACTTTGTATTAAAATCCCCTGCTTATATTAATAAGAGTATGATGATATAGATCAATTAAATAGCCTAGACCTTTTAAAGGCCTAAAGAAATACCTTTAGACACAGGGATGATCAAAGTCTGATAATTATGAGACACAGATAAATATCTGTGGGCCTGTGATATAAAACACAATAAGCAAATGTTGAGGTTAGTACAACAAACAAAATGGCATGTGATTAAGTCACTATGATGAGTGAGAATTAAAACTCCAGAGCTGGAAGACCCACCTGCCAATTCCCAGTGTACTTGTCAGCTACAACAGCACCAGAGAGAGAGTTATGCATAAGAACGGCTAGTGAATGGGTCGACTTTCAGCACAGCACTGTTTACCTCTCATATGAATGTAAAGCCAAACCCTCTTCTTTTTCCTAAACAACAACGTGCATGTGTTGTTGAAGGGAAGAAATGTCAATTTGCGGTGTTGTATGGACGTAGTGGGTTCATTTTGAAGGAGACTGTATGTTAACAGTATGTTTCCTATGAAAACAGAAGTGTGTTTTGAAAAAAGATAATGCATGTAACAGGCTAAATTTGACACGCATTACAGAAGTCAGAGTGAGAATGTATTGTTGTAGATGTTGCAGGTGTATTAATGGAAACACACTGAACATGATAACACACCATACAGCATCACCCAGATGTCCTGATCATCGGCTCTTCTATAATGTTGTCTGTAATGACATGACAACACATAACAACCTTTGGATATTTTTTCTGGTGGTGTACTGGTGGAAGTAGAACAGTGTGGATCAGTGTAGGTAACTTAAAAATGAAAACAATCAACAGTATATTTCAGGTGGTAACACGTTATGTGACATTGTAAATGTAATAATATTACCCCATATCCTGTTACTAATGCGTTATGTTACTTCTTTTCTGCTGAAACGTAATAAATTACTCAGATACATTACTTTTGTAACATGTTACCCCAACACTTTTGATGGGCATGCCGACTGACTGCTCTGATAAGGAAATACCATCTTTAGCTGCTTTTGATGTCCAGCATTTGTCCCTTTGGGCACGAAGCGTGGTTCATTTTTGTTATGCCACTTTTTGGTGAGAATGTATTCATGTTACTCTGACAACCTTCACAGGCTTTCTTCTTGGATGAGCTGTATAACATTTTTTTAGGACTAAAATGAAAAAAATAATTATGTTCTTATCTTATCTTACCTTGGTGACTTAATATCTTCACAGTGCAGATGAAACTGTGTCTTTATAAGATGTTCCACCATAAACCTCCAGAACAGGTTCAGTGCCTTTTGTCACAGATTCACCAGGGATGGCTCAACAAATGAAACACATGCTATATCTAAATCCTTAACAATAGTATTGAATGTACCAAGGAATATAATTGAAATAACTTTATTATGGAAACCCTCCCAGATCACTGGAGACGACAAATACTTTACACTTTAAAATTAGAAACAGATTTACATCCCAGACACAATCTTATGTTCACTTTTAATAAGCTAGCAAAGTGTTTGTTCTGCATCCAGTCTTTCAATAGTTGGTTTACTGTTGAACCTCTGGACAAAGGAGCTTTGGAATGAAAACAAACTAAACAGACATAGTTTTCATAGTCAATGAGTCCATTCTGATTAGCAGATCAAATGCAGGTCAGGGTTTTTACAATACCAAACACATATCACCAGAATCCACATTCTGAAATTCTATACACATACTCCAGGCCGGAGATTTTAGAATCTGCTGATCAAACAAATTCACAGCAGATACTTCATTTAAGTTCTTCCCTTTATGTTTCAGTCAACATATTTTTGCTACAAATACACCAACATATAAATTAGGAACTGAAAGTGGAGGTAATATGTCTGCACAGAATGTCCAAATGGACACTGAGCAGTTTATTCCTGTCTGGAGTTTAGTGTTACCAAAGGATGGGCAACCTTCCTGAGCATCCTGAGTACAGCTCAGGCTAGTGCTTTTCATTCTGGGCTTGTGCCAAAGTGTCTCCACCAACCAGACTTTGAATTGCAGCTGGAGATGATGTGGAGACAGAACTCTCTGTATATTAAAATCCTTAAATCAGAGGAGTGCTCAAACTTCTGTCCTCCTTGTCTCGAGAATTTGGTTTGAACGTCTTCTTGCAAACATTAATGAGAGTAATTCCTTCGTATCCATTTGCTGAGGTGCAGTCTGTTTCAGTCACTGACAGGTCCTTTTTGACATTCAAGCTATTAAGTAGGAATAAGTCATTCCTTTATGTCCCATTCAGTCCAGTTGCAGCAGTGCTGGTGATCACTGCAGGTAAAAACAGTTGCCGTGAAAAATGACATCACTGCAGGCGTGGCCAGTACTGTGACATGTCCGCTTCATTTCCTGGAACTTGGACTGGAACTGAGACACCAGGGGAAATCAGGCCTGGTTAAAAAGAGAACAAAGAGGTCATTAGAGCTGACAGATATGATGACTCAACAAGGTTTAAAGGTGTGTTTTGAGTGACCACAAAGCACATTTTAGCAGCAGCAGCAGCAGCAGCAGCAGCATAGTTGCAAATAAAGAGGAGATCTAAGTTTTTCTATACTGAACTCCATACAAACCATTTGTACTAAAGATACTGAGCAGATGTCATAAAAAGAGCTAAGAGAAGGCCTACGTGAGGATGCAACATAGGTTGCAAGCAAACCAACACTCAATAAAAATAATAAAAATAAATATAAAAATAATAATAATTTAAATCTAATTTTGTAAAAATGGTTTGTTTGCATCTTTTATTTATAATCTGAAAACCTCTGCTGGACCTTTCATTGTCTCAAACTAACATGTTAAAGCTAAGCATTGTCCAAACCAATGGAACTTCACTTTAATTGCTAATGGAGGTTCCAAGGTTTCCAAAAAATACCAAAGACGGTCAGTGAATCTTGGGGAAATGTGTATAAAAAAATGCAACATTTACAATATTTCCATTGGATGGAATGCTGCAGAACATTATATCTTGTACTGTATACTGTGGGTTGGCCTCCAAGTCTTCGTTTTTGTTAGTAATTTGTATTTGGAGCGACCAGTGGGTTGCCGGCTCAAGTCCCCATCCGGATCAAATATGGAGCATGGAATAGTAGCTGGAGATCTGCCAGTTTGCCTCCTGGGCACAACCATGGTGCCCTTGAGCAAGACACCAAACCCCCAACTGCTTGGTGCGTGTTCATGGGCAGCCCCATGGGCATCTTTCCATTTACTGCATGTACAGGTCCTGTTTGTGCATGTGTGTGTATTTTGGGTAACAGAGTGAAAACTTTGAATTTCCCCTTGGGGATTAGTAAAATATATCTTCTTTGTCTTTATGATCCATTCACTGACTGTTTGCTGTTGACTTAAAAAACTGAATCACTTGAAGTGACAGTTCAAGATATACAGTTGTTTAAGAGTTTAGGAGTTTTAGGAGTTTAACTTATCAACCTTTAATGTTCTCAATGGGTCTACCAAAGTTTGCCTATTCCAACAATCCTTTTGCACAGTGAAATCTTTAAACCCAATTTAATGGATACATCTTTGATCATTAACAGAAGCCTATAAATTTCTGCATTGTCTCATTTAATTAGGTATCAACATGCACCTTATCAACAAAGGCAGAGGGACAGTTATATGGAGAGTCAAACAGTAGTTGGTAACTTCCTACCTGTTGACGACGCTGCAGAGGATGTCATTGACTGGCTGTTGATGTGTGGCTGCATGTGTGGAGGAGTATATGTCTCATAACTTCTTCCATTTACAGTGGGGCTGGTGGGCAGCATACAGGAATAAGAGGTCTGACTGGATGCCTGGAAATATAATTTAATATAGCAGAATTTAATAACCTGATGGGCTCTTCACCCAGTGGTGCCATGCAAGATTAACAGTGTTGTTATATGAGCTGCAGCCAACATTCATAGAATTAATACAGCAGCAAACCACTATTTGCTATGAAAAGATATAGTGTAGAAATAGCATCCTGAGCAGAGAATGAAGTCACACTCCCTGTGTGTGTGTTGTAATCTGAGTTTCTCTATGGATTAAGTGGTGGCCATGCCTGCAGTGCATGTTAGTGTGCTGCTCTGCACTGACATTTTGGAAGCATAGTGCTCACCCTCCAGTTTCCCCCGTAGGCTAACAATGTCAGCTCCGTCAGCACCGTTGCCATTGTTACTGCTGCTTATGGAGGTAGCACAGTTAGCTACTAGCTGCTGGCTAGTCAGCTCCATGTTGAAAGCCATGTGAACTCAACACAGCCCCCGACTCCACCACAGATATGCTCTGATTGCTGAGAAAAAAAAGCTCCTTTCTTTAACGTTACAATCAATTTACTTTAATACTACCATTAAACTTCAATTAAAGGCCTAGTCCAAATTAAATGTCAGTCCCTTTTACTAGCCCAGTGTGGCTACAAGTTTTAAAAAAACAAACAAACATATGTCTCAATTAATCAATTAATCAGCCTGGTCTGGTTACCAAGCAGTTCATTTTTTTTGTAGAAGTTCTTCAGATGTATAAAAGCTGGTTGTTGGCTACCTCAAATTATGTGTCCATTCCTTGATTACCTGGTAAGTTATTCATATTCACTTACTCTGAAAAGGGCCCTCAGATCAAAAGAATCAAAATGGGTTTTCATAAAAAATTAAGGATAAAGTGGTGTTGAGTTGGTATGCCAAGTGCCGTAATCCTCAAGTGGCGTGACTCTCTCTCTCTCTCTCTCTCTCTCTCTCTCTGATGCACTTTCTGTCGGAGCTAGATTAAATGAATGATTCATTATTGATGTATTATCTGAAGCCTAATTTTTATACAAGTAATAATTGTACTCGTTTAAATAAGCAATTTGATTGTATTTCCATATCTTTCCAGAGCAACAGTTTTGTGAAAGGAATTAAAGGCCTGTCTCATGTAGACACCTGTCCCAAACATAGGCCTGTTGATTTCAGTGACTTGTGCAAAAAATAGCCTGGGCTATTAATTGAATTTTCATGGTAATTACTCAATTCATAGCAATTTCCCACAGGAGAGGTCATGGTCGATTAGCCACATTAGGGTAAAGAGGAATTTTATCATGCTTTAATCTGACACTTCCTCTGTATGTTCAATGAGATCCAACATCACTCTCCAAAATAAAAATGAATACTTGTATTTCCGGAAGACATTCAGCTCTCAGTCCGATATGCCTTCAGCCATGCTGGTGGTCTCAGATCCTTCCAGAATACTAATGTATAAGACACATCATGTAGATTGTCTGGCTCCATAAAGTAGGTGCTCAGACCAAATACAGCCCAGTTAAAAACATGCAAGGTGTTGCTTTGGTATGGGCCTGTGGCTACAGGTCAGGCTGTTCTCACACACTGTTTGTACTTATATCTATAAAAGTAATGCACTGTAATTCATACGTAACCCATATAAGTATGAGCCAGGGGGCTGTGATCAGGTGACCTTTTTGCTTCAGGCTATCGTCCCCCATATGACAGGAGCAAAGGAGGATGTCATGGTATACAGAGCACCAAAGTGCACATAGGGAGATTGTTGGGGTGGCAGATGGGTCAAACAAACACAGGACTATCACCCAGGAGACAGGGTTTGGGTCCCATCTGAAACCAAATGTCAACGTTAATATGTAAGTTATGCACATAACGTCCCGTCGTCACCGCACATCATGTCGTCACATTGTGTCACATCACGCTGTGATATTACATTAAGTTTATATCGTGACAACGCCCAGTACTGATTCTTTTCCTAAACCTAAGCTGACTGGAGGAGGTGCTAGCTTCTAAGATATCATACAAGCAATGTACATAACTTTTTATAAAATATCATATCAACTGCTGTATGAATATATTTTTTACACAAAGGGCAAGTTCTGGAGCTGAAAAATGAAGCCAACATGAAGAGCCATAAACTACAGTTCCTCTAATGTCCACTTTGAAAGTGAGTTAATCCCCATAGACCCCCATGTTAAAATGTCCAACTTTACAGCAGAAATAAACATGTTTATGGCCTGGTAAATAGTTTTGGTCTCTATGGCTTATTTCTCTGTTCATTACAACTGTACAGGGTGTGAATTTTGTACAACTTATCCATTTAAATTTTATTAAGGTTTAAAGTTACTCATAATGGAAGGCGTGGCCATTTGAGTGACAAATTGTCTGCTAGGCTTTAATTCAGGCTCTCAGTAAGATCCATCCCTCACTCTTCCCCAGCTCCACCCCCTCATTCATATATGGTCACTTCTAGCTCCAAAAATCCAAGATGGTGAGGGCCAAAATGCCAAACTCAACGCTTCAAAATGGTAGTTCACAAACCAATGGGTGACATCACAGTAGCTACATCCGTTATTTTCAAACAGTCTATGGTTGCACAGGTACAGGGGAAAAGATGAAACATGACCCAGGCAGTCTAATTTGAGATGTGCTGTACATCAGCTTATCAGACACCAAAACACTGCACAGCGGTGTGTGTGAGAATTTTACAACTCTGGAAATTCAGCCACATTTTTTTATCTTCCATCACGATAGCTCTGCGTTAATTGGTAGATTCCCTGTGCAACATCAAAAAGTAATCTACCAAGAATTTGGGCTTGCTCATATTTATTTGACCAATGCAATGCATTCCCACAAAGTCACATTACAAAAGTTGAACCAGGCTCAACTCTTGTGCCTGGACTGCCTGACTCTGAGTTGGAGGTTCATGATGAGCCATGTCCACCACAAACATTCCCTAAAAGATGTTCTAAGCAACTGAAGTCATCAACAGTTGACAAATATATCAGCCAACCTGAGCTGAAGCCAGAGACTGACACACATGAAGATGCCATCTCTAACTTGAGGTGCTCCGTGCTTGATAAGTTGTCTATTGTGCTGTCTTGTAATATAATCTTACTTGCATAGGCAGGCTGGCAGCCATACTGAAGCTGGGCATGGCTGGTAGACTGTAGCTGTTGGACAGAACTGGGTCTGACCTTCCCAACATGGATCCAGATGAGAAGGACACTAAAGAGATAAGGATGGAGAAATAGAGAGATCAAGGAGATTTGTAAGGTATCTCAGGCAATATACAGTAACTCACCAGTATGCTAGTACAATATGACATTGGTGGATGAAGGAAGATGGTTGGTCCACGTGATTGTTTTGTAAGTCACAAGTAAATCTCAAGTTATCAAACTCAAAACTCTACCTTCTGAGCTCAAGTTGTGGAGCAGGTAACCCATTAATTGTGGGGTTCATGGTTTTGACTCCTGGCTCCTCCTGACCATGTGTCCAGAACCAGACACCAAACCCCCAGAAGTGTAAATGGGGAAAATTACAAAAGCATCTGCTGAGTAAATGTAATGCAACTTCATGACTCTGGCCCTTATCAAGATCAAAAGCAGCTGTGTAAGTCCTTAGCACTCCACTACTTAACCCTAGTGTCAGAAATGTTATTGGAATTCATGGTGTACAGTACTTTTACAATACTTTTACTACTTTTATAGGAAAGGTTCTTATCAGAGAAGTTTATGAGTATGGAGCTCTAGATCTGGTTTCCTTCAGGAAGACTGACAGCTAGAAGAGAGAGAACTATCAATGATGTGTAAATATAATGCAAACTGTAGCAAACTGTGTTTGTGTGACAAACTGTCTTATATAATTAAAAACACACAGCGAACACTTTTAGCACATGCAGTGAGCCAACATCACTGAACAACTGCAAGAGAGGTCCATTAGACAATCTGCTAACCATGCTTTGTATTTAGCTATTTTTAAACATCCTGGTCTCACTCCTAAGTCGTTGAAATCCAGCACTTGGTCAGTGACTTCTGGCGTGAGACACTGATGAAAAATAATGAAGTAGTGTTGTGGAAATAGCCATACAAGAACTTTGAAATACATTCTAAAACTGGCAACATGATGATGTGAATAATCTGATCAATGAATGGGTATGAATCTGATCAGACATGTGCCTGCTTCTGGTAATTCACATTTTTTCTTCTATGTACTGTTTATACTATGTGACATTTTGGTTGGTGCCAAAACAGACAGAATGAAAATGGTATCCAGGCAGTCACCATGGTCACTACAGGAATCCACATTGTGCATGATAGCTCACTGTCATACTGCCCTTTACTGGGTTTATTGGGACAAAATTCTAAAAAAAAGTTTTTGTGAACTAACAATTAAAATTATGCTAATAGAGGGTGCAGGTCAAATATGCAGTATATGTATTTGCAGCACAAGTCCTCGCTAGTACCTGGCGTAGTAGGTTGTGGTATAGGCTGGTAAACACTGGTGTTGAAGCTGCTGCTTATGGGAATGTGATTGGAGGAGCTGGACACCTGTCGACGCTGATTTCTCAGCTTCTCTTCTCTTCTCCACTTCGCTCGTCTGTTGGAAAACCAAACCTGCACATGCCAGATAGAAAAGAAAAAAAAAAACATAGGTTGGTATAAGGTTAAAGGGTGGGTTCACATTTTCTCAAGTCTATCTTATGTAAAACAATGCTGACATGTCCACATGTAAACTGGCTTACAAGCCATACATTATTACAACACACACTCACTGACTTGTACGTCTGATCAGTTATATCTAGCAGAGTTTACCTGTATTCTTGCCTCAGGGAGGTCTATTTTGTTGGCAAGACGTTCTCGGGCAAACACATCTGGATAGTGAGTCCTTTCAAACTCTGGAACAAAAACAAATTGTGTCATTACAAGATAACATTAGTTGTACCATGTCAAATTATTTGCTCTATTTTATCAGGTGGACATATTTTAATTACATATTAA
This sequence comes from Epinephelus moara, assembly GCF_006386435.1. Lineage (NCBI taxonomy): Eukaryota > Metazoa > Chordata > Actinopteri > Perciformes > Serranidae > Epinephelus > Epinephelus moara. Next base: position 3,702,336 of record NC_065525.1, read on the forward strand.
ATTTCTATCCAACTGAGTCAATTAATCCTATCATGAACCAAAAAGTGCCATTTATGCAGGTCTTATTTTTAGGGTTCACTTATACCATTTGTTAACTTACTTTTTGGCGTTTCTTTGTAGTGATCTCATTAGTTGTTTTATATTGCTCATTTTAGAGCTTTTTTTTCATTTTGTATTTTTTTTCTGCGTCTGCATTTGTCTGTCTGCAATTTATGTTGCTGTCTGTCATGGCCAGGACACTGAATTGAATAAAAGATTATTATTTTTTTTTTTTTCTGGTTAAATAAAGGTTGAATAAAAAAAAAATCACATAAAACTGAGATGGATAGACTATGAGAATTTATGTAATTATTGCTAATTGAATTTATGTAATTTACTTAAATAAAGTGAGATGGACAGACACAAAGTGGAAAAGTGTGCTGTGGTCTGATGAGTTCGTCATGGACGTTGTATCCTCTGGGCTAAAGTGGAAAAGGACCATCCAGATTGTTACCAGCTCAAAGATCAAAGTCAGCATCTATGATGGTATGGGGGTGTCATGGTGCTACGTACAGGTTTTGGAGCAAAATATGCTGCAATCAAACAATGTCTTTTTCTGTCTCCTATTTAAGATGAGTGATGCATTATAAGCACAAAATATGACAATAGAGACCCCGAACTGTTGAGCAACTGAAGTCATATTTAAGCAAGAATAGGAAAGAATTCCAATTACACAGAGCTAAAGCCCTCTTTCCACCAAACATTTTCGGTATGGTACCTTTGGAACCAAAAGTACCCTTCAGACATGGTACCTAGACCCTAGCGTTTCCACTGCAAACCGTGCCCTTAAATGTGGGCAGGGTTGTTGTCGCTCACTTCTCCGTCCTGCACTTGCTGTATTTCCTCATTATCGGTGAAACAAAGGAAAGTCTGCACCTTGTTTATCATCCACAGAACTAGGCTGCACACAACATTTTCAGAACAAAATAACTCAAAACAAAACAGGCTGCAGTGAGTCTCTCTCCATGGGATATTTAAAAATAGTGAGTTTGTGCACTTAGTCCTTCTCAGGCAAGCTCTGGGGCCCTATTTGTCACAGCAAGAGGTAGAGCGCAGGTAGAAAGTGAAAGCAACATGGCGGAGAAGCGGCTGAGACACGGTTCAGAAGTGGATCCTACCACAAAGAAAAAGCCTGGACGTTCGGCTGAAGGTCTATTAGCAAAGAAGAAAAGTGACCGATGGAGAAGGCAAACAAGGATTTGTATTGGCGTCGCTTTTCCTCGGTGGAGAGCCCTGAAGGAAGAAATTGGGCTGAGGGCAGACACGGATGTTGCCTTGCTGCTGTTGGATAAGTAAGTGACTTGGTTTATAATTATATTATGAGTAGTATGTGTTGCTGTTTCATGTACTGGACCTAGTACTTTATTATTTTCTTGGAAATGGTGCTATGAACGTAATGTAATGTTAGCAGCCTGGTGTTCGCCACGGTGTGAAGGGAGTGTTACTCTGTGTACACGGTGTGTGGCGAGTGTTACTCTGTGTACGTGGAAGTGCCGCTGGCTTATTAGTTGTAATAACGCATTATCCACTGGGAGGCGACAGAAGTTACGCACTATAGCTTTAAACAAGTTAGTAATATGCGTCTCTAGGCGGGTGCACAACGCACGTGCACTCTGCTCAGACACACACGGAGTAGCCACACATATGCAAACGATAACAAATAAAAATATGATTACAATGTGAAAGGTTATTATTGTGCACATTAAAATATTTATCAGAAAAACGTCTTAATGGTCAATCATTAATCAGAATGATCTAATCGCAGTAATAATGATCATCATAATTTGTAATAATGACAAATGAAATTGTGAAATTATCTGACCAATCATGGCAACACCGCCCGCACGAGGAGATCCGTCTCCTCAGCTGTAAAATGCTCACTCTTTCCAGTTGGTAGGTCCGCCATCTAACTAGCTCTCCGCCATGTGCTCCAATCGCGCCTCTTTTAAAGGGAATGAGAGGTGACACTCTGATTGGCTTATTGAATGATACGCCCAAAACACACCCATGACTAATTCACAGAGTAAGCCCAACCCTTTCAGACTCTCCGCCATGGCGCACAATCTGAAAACGCGCTGTCTAACTAGCAAGTGACTGGGACACACCCATGCGCCGCACGCCTGGCGCTTTGCGTTTTAGACAATCTAAATAGGGCCCATCGGGTTTAGTGTTGCGTTAGCCTGACACTACGTGACGCTTTTCTTTTCTCCGAGTGAGGATTAGAATATATGCAGTTCACATAAAACAAATACATGTAAACGCTTGAAGATCCACAAATTACTAAAAGTGTATGTCATATAAAACTAAAGTAATGGTCAAAGTTGTAATATAGAATATTTAAGGCGTGTTGATGGATTCACATTGTCAGCTCATGCATTGAGTAACATTATGAGTTAATGTTCCATCTTAAAAATCCCAGCAGTTGTGAATGAATGAATGAAGTTATTTTTTTCTCCGACTCCGGCTGCTTCAAGAGGCAGCAAAACATCCTTATATTTTATAGTTACAGTCTACTAATTAAACTCTCCACAATATGAACAGTGGCTTCTGCCTCGAAACCAGCCACAACTCAGCCCTGAGCAGAGTGACCGTCCACTACTGGCCAATCAACGGACTGCAGTGTTCATAGCTCCACCTTTTAGTACCAGATGTGTGTGCTAGGTACCCCAACAGAAGGGGTACCAAAAATGGGGATGGTACGGACTGGTACAATCCACAACTTTTCGCAGTGGAAACAACAAAAAAGGGTAACGAATTGAACCATACAATACTATACTGCTCGGTGGAAAGGGGGCTTTGGATTAAAGCATGAACTGATTAGAATTTGTTGGTCAGAGTTCACTGTGACCTCTGAAGTGTCCTTGGTTCCCAAACATTTACTGAGTGTAAAAAGAAAAGATGATGTCACGCAGTGGCACACATGCCCCCTGTCCAAACTATTTGGAGGGTGTTGCAGGCATCAAATTCAGAGTATATTTACAAAAAATATAATAAAGTTTATTTTGAACATCAAATATCTTCTCTCTGTACTGTATTCAATTGAATATAGGTCAAAAGGATTTGCAAATCATTCTGTTTTTATTTATATTTTACAGTGTCTCTGAGACACTGTCTCAACATTTTGGAATTGAGATTGTATTTCAAGTATGCATTTGAATCACAAGTAACAGCTTAATGTGCATTTTGCCATATGCAGAGGACCTCTATCTGTTTCAGGACATCGGGAGAGAATCAAGCTAGCCTGGACCAATTACCAAATGTTGACATGACTTGCTGCTCTACAAATTCCAAAACATTGTTAACAACTAGATAGTTTAGGTTAGATTTTATATTTCCACAACAGGCATGTATTCTATACATGCAGTCATTATGAACATACAGAAAAGGACATGACAGTAGAGCACAGTAATACAACATGTGCTAGGTAACAGTAGACAAGATGTGACAGTTCTCCTTTTCTCTGAGACATCATCATAGACCATTTCTGATTGGATTCAAAGTTTATTGAGCTGTCATTATTTTTATTTTTCATTACTGGTATGTAGGGTTGTCAAAAGTATCGATACTCTGAAAAGTATCAATACTCAAACGCTGTATCCGGATACAATACTAATTTACAAAAGTATCGATACTAACAGTGCACGCCACCTCAGCGCCTGTCGGGTGCGTGCGACGGGTCCGACGGACACGCGCTGTGCAGGCAGCGTCTGGCAGGCACAGAGCCCTCGCTGCAACCCGGCTTGTTGTCGTCGCTGTGCATGCATGCACACATTTCTGTTGCTGTAATATGGCCAGCGCGGCTGCAGGAGGATCAGAGCAGCCAGTTTCAGTCAAAAATGATAAAGGAATAAGCGTTCTTTGGAAATATTTAGTAAAGTGAACACAGCACGCTGCAGACGGCAGGTACAGCCCCTCCCCTCACTAGCAGCTGAGCAGCTGGTGTTGCTAGCATCAAACTAAAATATAACTTCTAACGTTAATGTGGGAGCTAAGCAGAAAACTTTATCAGTCATGCCCATCTGTAACATTAACAGACAATGTTAGTTTAACAGGACAACACAATTAAGTGTGTCTGAAAAGTTATGTTAACTGTAAAGTCACAGATTGAAGCTGAAAAAACGTTTGGTTTCTCCCGTAACCCCTGGTTCTCTGATCACATAGTGAGGTAGAAACAGGAGCATCCTGAGCCTAAACTACCAACTCTATTTGATCAGCAACGAAAATATTGTGCCAATTCACCAGAAGCACAGAAAATAAACAGGGCTGTAGATAAAAACATTTGTATGGACAGATCTTGTTTCTGGTTGTTATTTATTTTGGGGGGATTTTTTGTTGTTATCATTGATGTTACTGTTCTGATCTTTATTTTAAAAAAATGACATGCCTCTTAATTTTTTGCTGCTGTATCGAAAATGGTATCGAGTATTGAATATTTTCCTGGGTATCGATATCGAGTTTGAAATTTTAGTATCGTGACAACCCTACTGGTATGGAGGAACATGATGTTTGTTATGGACACAATTTAAAATTCCTCCTTACGTACCAAAATTTTGGATAAAACGATACACATACAGAAAAAACTCAACATTTACACAAGAAACAACACTGTAAATCCCATTATTTTGTACTGATGAAACACTCCCAGTTACCTTTCTCCAGTGCCTCTATCTGGTCCTGTGTGAAAGACGTTCTGTTTCTCTGCAGTTTCCTCTTCAGCTGAAGCCTCATCTGAGTCTCCTCTGAGTCTTCACCGTTGGAACTAACTGATATGGTGTTTTCCCCTCCCTCTGTCTGTGGACACTCTGCACCAAGGCAGGAAGGCAGGAAGAAGTTGGGTTGGGCTCAAAGAGGTTTTCACATGTTATAGTACAGAAGAAGAAACTACGTAACACTGTAAAAAATGTTCTACTAGAAATGAAGTAAAATCTGAATTTTGTTAAATACTTTTTTTTGGACATAATAGCACTGAAACAGCTTTATTAAAGGTAGTTAATGATCTGAGAAATTCAAGTGATTCCAACAACGTGGCTGTCCTCATTTAAATTTAAATTTAAATGCTGCATTTGATAGAACTGATCATGGCATTTTAATGCACAGGCTTGAGAACTGGGTAGATTGCCCTTGTATGGGGTTGTACTTTGTAAATAATAGGGGCATATTTTTTAATGTGCATGGTTTGCTGCCCATGTGCTTTGGTCTTTACGCAGATGAATATACTGCCTCTGGATATTATAATTCCGAGCTCTCTCTATAATTTTAAAAGTAAATTAAAGACCTGCCTTTTGAATCTGGCTTTCTAATGTGATGTAACATTACAGTCTTGATTTTTAAGTTTTAACCACTGTTTTTTTTTAACCTTATTTCCTTCCTCCTCTTTGTTTTTATTTATTTACTTTCTTTTTATTCTAATGACTTTTAATAATATTTTTTGTTAGTTTGTTCTATTCTATTTGGTTTGCTTTTTTAATATTTGCAAAACTTTATGTTTGTGTTAAATTGTGTCATTCCAGTTTTGCCATGTAAAGCGTTGAGTTAAATTGTATGTGGCATTTTAATAAGGTCACACAAACTGGTACTTTTACTTGTTTCTAAGCCTCACATAACCATGTTTTATGTTCCAACAAGAAATGTTAGATCTTCCGCTGTCTTTCCTTTTAAAGTTTCCCACAGCCCAGTCTCACTCCCAGCTTGTCAAATTCCAGTGCTTTGTCAGTGACCCATCAGCACAGACACATGAGGCACTGTTTAGGCAGTATGAGAAAACCCAGGTGGTGGCATTTGTTGGGCAACTACCATAGTATACAGTCCTCATACACTACGGCGGGTGCGAGGGGAGGTCGACAGGTCAAACAAACTCTGGACTTTTGCTCGTGTCCAATGTGAAACCAAAACTCAATAGAGGTGTTCTAACAATGATGTAGTGTCCTGGTATTATTTAGCATACTATGCTAGTGATGCATGTCACCACCATGTAACATTATGTTAGGTTAATAATAAGTGTACTTATTTTAAGCCAAACCATGACATGATGGGTCTTTTCTTTTCTTTTCTTTTCTTTTCTTTTCTTTTCTTTTCTTTTCTTTTCTTTTCTTTCACAAAACAAATGAAAAGCATGGCAGGGACAACACTATGTGGGAGACAAGACAGGTATAAAAAAAACATTTGACACAAAAGACCAACACAGGCATATTGCCACATTGGTACAATATTTGTTGAGAGTGTTGAATGGCAATTTGTGTGCGTGTGTGTGTGTGTGTGTGTGTGTGTGTGTGTGTGTGTGTGTGTTGATGAAGTTGATGAAGCAGAAAAAACAGGAGAGGAACAGGAGAAAGGAAAAGGGTCAAGGGTATAAATAGATTAAGCAAACTAAAGTTAGAAAAAGAAAGAGAGAACTATAAATTAAAAAAGATAAATAAAAAATTTAAAAAATGTAATAGTAAATTTATCATGTGATTTTAACCTGACTTTAAATGCGCTGTATGTAAGAATGTGGCCAAAACGCAGTCAAATACAAAATATTGCCGCGAGTCGTGTCCGCCCCCCCTCCCCTACAGATTCGAGGTTGCTGGACAGCGGCCCGCTGGAGACTGATTTGTTTGCCCACGGGCAGCTGCCGTGGCAGGGCCGCGTCACCGCGTCCTTGATCTTCGGTTTTCCAGCGGACCATTCGAGCAAGTCCGGCTTCTCTGCTGCTAACGCTGCTGCCGGGACACAGCTGAGGAGGAGCCGGCTGCTAATGCTATGTACCGGGACACTGCTAATGCTGCTTGCCGTGCTGCTGTAGCTCAGTCGTAACTTTAACTGATGCTGAGACTCTACTGACTGCGTGACTGGTAGACGGCGGTGGGTGGCGCAACAGGCCAAAACACAAATTCAAAACATAAACATGATTTGCAGACCGTAAAATATTTTTTTAAATGCGAATATTCTGGCCGTACTATTGTTGTCGGTGAGATCAGTATGTTATATGAACATTATTCCTTAGTCTCTGTGACATATTAGGAGGATTTTATGACTATTTGCTTTTGATTTCTTACATATAGCTCCTTTAAGTTGGGTTTATTCAAGGTTTCAGTTTTCTTTTTTCAGTCTTTGATATTTATAGAATTGTTCAACTTAATCTTACTGGTATTGTTTGTAATGTTTCATTGTACTGTTAGCATTTTTTTTTATCATTTTACTCACTGCTATTGTTTATTTTTACTTTAGTGTTTGGCGTAACATTGTATTAAATCTTGTTTTGAAAAGCCCTTAGGTCTGCACCTTTGCATGACAGGTGCTGTACAAACAGTGGCTAACGCATTTGCTAGCATGTCTGTCCGTCCTGGAAGAGGGATCCCTCCTCACTTGCTCTTCCTGAGGTTTCTACCATTTTTTTTTCCACTGTTAAAGGATTTTTGGGGGGGATTTTTTCCTAATCCGCTGTGAGGGTCTAAATGACAGAGGGATGTTGTATGCTGTAAAGCCCCCAAAGACAAATTGTGATTTGTGATATTGGGCTTTATAAATACAAAAACAAAACAAAAAAAATTGTTGCTGCAGCTCAACAGTCATAGTACTGCTAATAAATGCAAATAATCAACAACTAGCTGACAATAAAAAAATAAGATTAATATATGTACTAATTTGCTTTCAGGAACATGTTGTACATGTGTTACAATAATCATATGAATCAGTAATCATTAAAAAATACAAATTAATTAGCTCTGAAGAATGTACAAATTAACTTGTTCAGAAGTATAAACAATAAAATAATATAATAAAATGTACACATTAACTTTCTAATTGAACTGTCAAACATAACCTTCTTTCACATGAAAACATCTTTTAAAAAATATGCAAAAAGTCTTTTTACTATGTATGATACATTATAATTCCAGCTCTAAAATCTATTTTATAGTGCTGTGAAAACATCAACACATCTCTCCTTTAATCCTGCTGGATTTTTCCAAGTTTCTCACCAACAACTACATTTTACAAGATTAAATTGAACACATAGTGAGAACTCGCCTCATACTCATTTTTACTGAGTAGAGCTTGAGCGCTTCACAATGTAAATCAATGCAACCTCCGAGAGCTGTTGGTTGCAGCCACCGGCTGCTTAGAGGAAACAATAAATAGCTACCCTGTTTCTGATTTCATGTTCTTTCTCTCCACATCCACTCCTCTCAGTAGTGTAGTGATAGTTCAGTGGGCACCAAAGAGTTTTTGTTGTTTTGACATGATAACAATACAGCGTGTTTCCAGGTTCAAGTGACACAATCTCAACATTAATAAAACCTGCTTTTAGGATACAGGGCTACATATTCCTCTACACTAATCAGTATAATGTGCCTGCTGCTCTGTAACTGTGAATACTGCGGCTGACTAAATCTTAAGTCTGTGGTTAAAACACATGTGTGTTTTCTGGACCATTTAAACCAGGCTTAAATTAGCATGATCTCATTAGCTCTGAGTTGGATCTGTTGGATATCACCCTGGCCTGAATCTGTAAAACTGATCAATTTTGAAACAAAGAAATGCCTACTTTTCTGTGAGTCAAAACTCACAACGTGCTCAAACATGACTGATTGGGCCTTTAATTTGATTGGCCCACACATATTTTAGTGATACTGTTTTACTCCCGATTATTGTTCATATCTTTTTTCAGTTTATTTTAAAATTAGACTCTTTCGTTTTATACTGTTATTTTCTCTGTCCATTGTAATACATTACATTTTAATACCATATGTAACTTGCATAAAATGAAGCCGTATAATGTTTGATGATTGATCCAATAAATGTTTAATTATGTCGCATTGTGTAAATATCAGTATAATGTAAGTGCAATATTAAGATAAATTATTCCACACTGAGTGAGACACTGTTTCTGGAAGAAATGCAGGTATTTTTGCAATATCAACTACATTAACAGTGGCAGTACTTCAATAAAACTCAGGCCTTCATCAGAGTAGAAAACACAATATATAATATTCAAATCCATGAAATGAAACCATGCATGTGAGTTAAAGATGAGCTCTTCAGAGTGGAGATCTCCAGCATGTGATCCCTGAGCAGACAGACGCTTGACTCCAGCTCCCTGTGGAACTCATGTTATTTGTGGTGCTAGCCTAATTATTCATTATCCCCAGCAGACAGAGACTGCAAAACAGAATGAAGCCATTGCTCAGTGTCACAGTCAGTCAGGCAGAAAGAGACACAAATAAGAGCAGACGCCCCTTCTCCCTCCCCTACACACACACTCTGACTCACACACAGGCACAAACATGCTGTGGACTGATGAGGAGGTAGCAGCCGTGGTAGTATAGCATGACTTTGTTTCACTGTTGTAATCCCAGGGTGCTGGAGGAGAAGCAGCAGCATATGAGCCTACTCCATACAGCAAATGAGGCCCTTAGACACACACATTAAAGGAAAAGGAGAGGAAGCTGCTCATGAGTCCTCTGTCCTGTATAATGTGAATTCTGAGTACATTTTGCAAGCAAGCAATTTAGTTTTGTTTTGTTGTTTTTGACATCTTTTTGCCATTTTTGTAAATAATTCAATCCACAGCAATAACACAATGGGACAAATCTGAGTTGCATGTGATGTGAAATCAAGTCACCAACATATCTGAATCTTGGTATGTTTAAGACAGTACCAGATTCTGTATCAACAGAAATATCGTTGTCAAAACGATAGTTATCAAAATATTTTCAGTTGTCAGTTGAGTTGAGTTGAGTTGTCAGTTTATGTAAAGCAGGCTACACGACTTAGAAAAAAGCTGCACATTAATACAGAGTATCAAAATTACTTCTAATTTGTTTATTTGTTTGTTTGTTTTGGTTGGTTGGTTGGTTGGTTGGTTGGTTGTTTTTTTTTGTCTGTGATGACTTTTAAATGCAAAGTCTAGCAGGCAGAGTCACACTAACAGTCAGGGGCATGGCACTAAAATCTGGGCCCTGTAATCAGTCTATATGGGCCCCCTGCCCTTACTCTCTTGATCCATGCCTCTCTCACGCACCTTTTGATTTTTTATTTATTTATTTTTATTTTTATTTTATTACAACATAAGTTTGCTTTCTTTTTCTTTCTTTACCTCATTTCTTTTCTATTTTGAAACCCTGATTTCCCTTTCTTGGGGAAACACATAAGCCGTGTTTTTTTGCACCCTCTAATCCATTGTTTTTAATGTAAACGCATGGCAGCGGTGCTCAAATGCTGTTGCAACTCCGTTGCGATGTGCACGCATTCCCTTGCACCTATATTTTAAGACATGGCGGCTGTGCCCTGAGATAAACTGAGTTCAACTTCTGGAATGCAGCAGCAGGCACCACATGTTATGTGACGAGCAACAACCAATCACAGCACCTGGAAGATGATCATCTCTGCACTCGGGATTGCATGTAAGTAGCTGGTGCTTGTTATGGTTGCTTAGCAACTTCAGATGCAACCTGCCTCTGCACTTGTGAAAGTTGGCACAGATTATGCACAAGAGTTGCACAAAGCGCCTGACCTCGTGTTTTCCAGGCGGTTAAAGACGTGGCATGCGCACAGCCCCAAAGCAGTCACTCATTTGGCTCTAGCTGAGTTTAAAGATGAATCCTAGTGCAAGAGTGGACTAAACCATTTTGAGCCTTTCAGGATTGAGAGGGGCCTCAGAGAGCTTCCACTAGTTTTTTATACAAAGCTAATTTTTTTTTATATTGGTTAAAAAAACGGAGCATTTAGCCAATTTTAATTTAATTAAAGCATTAATTATTTAGAAAATTAAAAAAAAAATAATAGTTGCAAACAAAACCAAGTTTTTTTGAGGGCCCCCCTCCCATTGGGGCCCTAATCAGTCCGCCCCACTATTGTTATCATAATTATCTATGGCCTGCAAACAAAGACACTTCCTGTGCTGCTCTTGAAATGAATTTATATATATATATGACTCAGATTTTAAACTGGGGAAATTGAGTACGCACTATTGCATCCAGCTGGCTCTAGTTATGAAAACATGAGAAAATGAACTAAATGGCTGACAACACAAATGGATATTGCATCGTGCCTCTTTCAGAAAATGGTGAATAATCCTGTGACTTTCTTTTTTTTAATTTAAATATTGAAATAAATGAGTAAAAGTTTAACAAAATAATCAAACTCTGTCTGTCAGTTCTAAAGACAATGTGGGCTCGAACGACGCATAGTGCGTCCAAATTCACCTGTTCTTCTCTATTGATTCTCTCCGCGACCATGCCTCATAGTGAGAAGCCACGCATATCACGTGAAACGGCAGAATTGTAGCTTTCCTACAAGGCCAAGCACTTGTCGGTAGTCCAATGTTTTCACAGCGAAAAAGAATGATAAAGTTACACTAACATTATGTATAACAGAGCTTTTATACAGCTTTGCACACACATTACTCTTGGATGGATTACTCGCGAACGCAGGCTCGCACAGAAATGCCACGCATATCACATGAAAGTGCAGGAGCAGAGCTTTCCAGTGATACCACACACATGCTGTCATCCCATCATGCTATAAATCCAGATTAATTGTCTACAAAATAAAAACCTGACGAATTTCTTTACAACCCATTATACAGATCTTGTTATCAGTCACTTCATATAGTGAGGAATATCGTATCTTACCAAGTCTTAGGCTTGCGTGTGTTTCTCCCTGTCTATCCACAGTTGTAGTCCGGCTTTTAAGATGCAAATATCTCCATATTGTTCAGTTGACACTCCATCAAAGTTTGTATGACAAAACCAGCCACTTCACCTTTGCACACCCAGACAACAGTAGCCTAATTATGCATGCATGACAGGGTCGTAGTCACCATATACATTGAGGGGGACATGTGCCCCCCCCCAGTGCCCAAAATGCCCCCCCCCCAATATATAACTGAAACTGAAAAACAACAACAAACTTTGTTTACTGCAAACAAAGTGGCAAATATTATCTTGGAGGACATCATTGCGCTTGGTTGACTATTTTTCTATGATCTTAGATGTAAATATTGCATGTTTCTTTCAGATAAAACACATTTTTGACTTGTGAATGAGTCAATGGAATTTCTTGCAATAATGAAAAAATACTGGCACTTATGTCCGCCTGGCATAAACCACATGTTTTGGACGGCTGTGAAGTGATAGAATGTCCCACCATCATGGTTCTTATATTGCCAGATTCCAGAGAGTCTCCCCTCTTCAGATATGGCAGAATATCTTGCTATGGTAAATACATGTAAAAATGTAAGAATTTAGTAACACAGATTTTTTTTTCATTGGTATAAAAATTAATAGAAAATACAGGCACATAGAAGGACATGGAATGATGGCAAATCTGGATAGCCCACATTGTCCTGAAAAAAAAAACAAGATATAGCATGTGTATGTAGCCTTTATAATGACTGTGATATGAGCTTAAAAGTAAAAGCAGTAAAAATACCCCAAAAACACCTAGGGCCCATAGGGTTAAGTCACACATTATCAGATTTTACAAAGACCGGGGATCTTGCAGGTCACTTTTTTCAATACCAAAACTGGATTCCTTCTGAGACTATTTCCCATCCTGCTCCTGGTGGAATATATCACCCCGAACTCCAAACTTAAAGAAATATGACATATCAACAATTCCTCACATATCCACAAAAACACATTACTCTAGAAACACAAGATAAAAGGCGTCATATGTAGACAGTATTCTTGTCAGTTCTGTCACCAAATAGTCTATAAAGATAAAATGCATACAAACTTTATGTTTTGGATTTTGTTGCCTAAACTCACAACCAGCCTCCATTGGTAAGCTGCACTTTTTTGGTGAACTGTTTCCAAAATTAAGACTTTTGAGACTTGTTCATGTTTTTGCACCTCCTCGGAGTCCCCTCCTTCTTTACTGTCTACCTAGTTTGCTGCAAAGAGTGAAGCTCTTGGTTGTTGACAATGTTCATGTGCTTACATGAGCTTCAGTACTTGCATGAGCCATGACTAAAAACTTACAATAATAGCCCTCTCCTTTGGCGTTTCACCTGTTGCTTACAGTCTGGCACCTTGTCGTTACCTTTTTTATAAAGCTAAACCCTCACCTGAGCACTGTGGGGATACACACCCATAAATGTCCCAAGTACAGAAAAAAAAAGAAAATAAAATGAGAATTGCTGCCCCCAGATGTATGCCTCTGTGCACTAGTCAAGTTTCTCTTACCTTGACCTTTGACCACCAAAATCCAGTTCATCCTTAGGTCCAAGTGAATATTTGTGCCAAATTTAAAGAAATTCCCTCATGGTGTTCTTGAGATATCACATTTACAAAAATAAGACAGACAAGGTCACAGTGACCTTGACCTATAACCAACAAAATCTAATCAGTTTGTTGTTGAGTCCAAGTGGACATTTGTGCCAAATTTGAAGAAAATCCCTCAATATGCTCTTGAATTATCATGTTAAGGGAAATGAGACAGAACTTTGACCTAGGACCACCAAAACTAATCAGTTCATTGTTGACTGGACATTTGTGCCAAATTTGAAGAAAAGACCTTGAGGCGCTCCTGAGATATGTTCACAAGGATGGACAGACAGACGGACAACCCAAAAACATAATGCCTCTGGCAATGGCTATCGCCAGCATGGAGGCATAAAAATACAAGCAGTCTCTGCAGAAAAATACACCACCACATACTAAGAGTGGACCAACTGTTGATTTAGAAGTATTATTACTCTGTATGAGTCTATACCTTTTTTTCTTGGAAAATCCTTCATAGTTTACCTTTAAGACAGCTTGAACTGAGTTTTATGACCCAACTTACACCAAATGATCAAGGTTATGGAAGCATGCACCAACTAAGAGAAAAACATTCATGATTTTATTCCAATTTTGTAAATTTGTCTGCAACAGTGAAATTGCTTGAAATATCATTTGGTGTAAGGCCAGAGTGAGTAGAGTAGAGTGGTGTATGATGCTTATGACCACCGAACCTTGTTTCATGTACCAGTTCCATTTGCTGATAAAGACTGTGAGTTGCAGCTGAAAGCTCCAAAAAGTTAGTTAGTGGATCATGATTTATCTTTTTTTATTTTTTGTACTTTTGGTCAAGCGAAAGAATTCTAGGGCTATTGGCTCCAGAATGAACTTTCATACTCAAAAATACAATTACATCCATGATTTTTTTTAAATGTCATTTTATCTCACAACTTTTAAAGGACATTGTCTGCTATGGACAGCATGTTTTAGGTGATATATACAAACCTTTGGGGTGTTTATGTGCTGTATATAGTTTATCTCTGTGTACTGGGACATGTCAAAATGTCTCCAGTGAAAAGGTCTATTTGTATGCTGTTTTAAAATAGGATGAAAGGAGCTTGGGTGATTGGTCATTGCGGGCCTGGAGATTGCACTAATGCACTTAGTTTTAGAAAAATAGAGCCCTCACTGGTGGAGTATCTCACTGGTGGTAGTGAGTGCAGTTCCAGTACTGTGGCAGGAGTAATGGTGGTAGTAGTAGTAGTTGTAAAGAAGAAGTAGTCATGGAATCAGTTTCTTACCAGTGTTAGTGAGTGTAGTCCCAGCGTACCACCCTGAGCGTCCTCCCCAGGTGGTTTGTCCATTGAGCATCTTGAGTTTGTCAAACATCCCCTCAGCTCCCACTGTTCCCATTTGCTGCTTGTCACTGGCCAGGTTCCTGAGCACTCGATTTATTGATGAAACCTGGTGACAACACAACATGATTACACAAGAGCAACTATGTTGTAGGAAGCCACTGGTGGACAGAAACTTCGTAATGGAACCAAACATTGTGAAATGCACTACACCACTGTACTGCTGCCGACACATCACTGACCTACTGTCATCCTTCAGCCGGCCGTGTCATGTCCATTTAAAGAAACACTACAGATGAGTTCTATTAGACCTGTATGGGTAATTTCAAGTCACCAATGAACCTAACCTACATATTTCTGGACTGTGGGAGGAAGCTGCAGAACCCAGAGAACACCCATCCTAACACAGGGAGAACATGTAAACTCCACACAAAAGGGCCCCAGCCGGCTGACAGATTGTAACCCAGAACCATCCTGAGGGGTTAGGGTTAGGGTTAGTCATTTTTCACAGTTCATTTTACATTAGACTATTAACCAGTAGGGTCTAACAGGAGTTCTGTCTGATTGGTTAATGACTTTTTAAAGCCCAAAGCCCCGCTGTACGCCTGCTGTAACAGCGCACAGTAATAAGCACCAGCATTTAGGTTTAAACTGGCAGGACTTGGCTGAAGAACAGAAGGGTCTTACGCTGGGTATATTGTCGTTGGTGCAGACTCCCTCTGCCAGCAGTCGGTCTCTGATCTCCCAGGCGAAAATAGACGGACACTCTCTCTTGTACTGAGCAATCTTTCCTACCACCTCTGGAGTGGCCACCCTGGGTTTACTCCCTCCTATGGCCCGAGGACGGATTGAACCTGTCTCGTAATACCTGCCCAAGATCTTACTTACACAGCCGTTAGACACCTGAACACAAGAAGAGCACATGTCACACATATTATTTATAACTGGGCCAAAACACACTACCATATGCTAAAATTACACACAAACACACACACACACACACACACGCCTATGTGTGCATCAAACACTTTGTCAAACCCTCCAAATGTATTTTTTAGAGTAACAGTTAACTGTATTTATGTATGTTAAGCTAAAGCATTGACAGTATGAATGCAACTTCTGTTATAATTGTGCCCAGCGCTCCACGATTCAAGCAGTCCATTCCAGCGGTCCGCTCTAGCACATCTGTCCATCTACCAGCATGTAGAGGCATGTCTCAAAACAACGTGTGCCGGTAGTAGGAGCAGGCTGACAGCTGAGCATGCCGAAATGCTCATCTTCTTAAAAAAGAATCTCCACATCATGCTCGGACTGCAGTTAGGGGAGAATGTGGAAATGGGGGAGTAGCGGTTGATTTAGTTAACTGACTGATTTCTGCTCATGTTTTTTCTAAGACGAGCAAGGTAAGGAGAAGGGACACTGAGGTAGACCGGCAATATTAAGCTTATCAATATACCTTTGCCTCTCTGGTAGGCATAGCGTGCTAAAATAATAAAATTATTAAAATTTTATTATTAGCTAATTATTAGCTAGCTATAGATAATAATTTTAGCTAGCTAGCTAGCAATTCAGTCGTGGAGACTTGAAGGCACGGCTGCGGAGGCAGAATGACAGCGAACGAGCGAAGAAGCGGAGGGGAAAGCGGGCTTTGTTTCCCCTTTGGGGGTGTGGCTTTCAGATTATGACGCGTTGCGCTCTGTCTCTATACCAAAGTCACACCGCTTTCTTCTTTGTTTCTGTGATGATACAGACGAACAATGTGCAACTGGATGCTGAGCCCCTAACTTCTCACCCTAACCCTATCCATTGTAATGTTTCCCTGTTTTCTGCAAGAACTGTGATTCATATTGATGTGGTTCTTCAACCAGCTCATCATTCCTGTCAGTACAGTATATACTACCACTGTCAGAATGACTGCTGAGAGAATCATGTAAGCATGATGAGTTTACCTGCAGTATTCTGGATATGTCACAGGGTCGAGCTCCACTGTGTGCCAGCTCTACTATCTTCTGCCTTGTAGAATCAGGTAATGGTCTCCCGTTCACAAACACACCTCCCAGCTGGTTTACTCCACTGTGACCTACACAAACACACAAAGTTAAAAAAACAAAACAAAACAAAAACAATGATTCAAAAATTGATTTGATTGAAAGCAGGAAAACAGAAAAGTATTGAAAAGAGAACTCAAACTACGATGAGCTAAAGAGCCACACTTATCAGGCACATACAAGGGAAGCGTCTGCGTGTGTTTTCAGGAAGGGGGTTTGGGGTGGGGGGTGGGGGGGGATACAGCCAGGAACACAAGTTAGAGGCAACTAAAACAAAAAAGGTATCTTAAGCCAGAAACTAAGGTTACGATATTGTAACCCGAGTTTGATTAGCACAGGCTCCACCCTCTACTGAACTCTATGGGTAATACTCTCCTCCAATCACCAGAATAAGAATCAGAAATACTTAATAGATCCCCGGATGGAAATTGCATTCACCCACTGAAATCTGCATAAACATAGCTGGCTATTTAGGGTTGCAATATCATAACCTCTGTTCTATCTCACACAGGCTCCACCCTCTACTGGACTCTTTATATACGATTGGTGGAGCCCGATAAATGAATGCCTTACTACACACATCCTGACCAGCTAATGGTCAGTTGCTGCAGCCCACCTACTTCTTTATAACCTAGGCCGCAACAGCAGAGAAATAGGGGGCCGCAGCCAACACAGGTGGAAAGCAACTAAACTGGTCAGTGGGCAAATCGCCGATCACAGAAGAGAAAGGAATGCGGAGACTAAGGGACAGCCCCTATTTACGCTTCACATGTATTTGAATAGGCACGTCCTGATTAGTTGGCTACATTTATGTGAATTTCAGTGGGACAATGAAAGCTTGAGATTGGAGGAGTGTATCACCTGCAGAGTCCAGTAGAGTGTGGAGCCTGTGTGAGATAGAACATATAGTTTGGTCTGTTTCTATGGAAGATCTTTCGGCCTTTACACTACATGCTACTGTAGATTTGAACATTTTAATATGTTATAATCTGGTTTCTAATGACATGAAAAGCATGCTGATACTGCTGATACTTTTTACTTTTTAACCAATTTTATTGGTTATTACAACAATGTTGAGTGATGCTTTGATGCCTTTGGCCCACCCCCTTTGAAAGGACTGAAACTGAATGTTGACAGGCACATTCTAACTCCCAGCTTTCCAAATACTGTCACTTGATCTGTGGCCCTATACCTCAAAATACGATGCTCTAGGTAACCCTAGTGTTAGTTTTGAAAACTCAGGGTGCGTGCGCGCTTGTTACATGCTCCATGTCTTTTCAAAATAAACTTTATGGTTTGACATAAAATAAGGTTACGTTTGTTATTAATGAATGTAAGGTCTTGTAACATACATCACTAGCATAGTAGGCAACACATACTAGCACACTACGTTGTTATTAAAATCAATCAGTTGACCTTTGATTTCACACGGTAAACAAACTGCAATCTCCCAGGTGAAAGGCCGGTCTTTGTTTGACTCATCCACTTCCCCTCCCATCCACCCTATGCAGATTTTCTCACTCTTTATAAGACGCTGGCTGCTCAGAGCATCAAAAAAATGCTGCCATGCAGTGCATCTCATATCGCCATGAAAGGGTGCCTTAGTGCGCCGCTATTTGATGCAAAGGGACACCAACCAAATATCAGTATCTGACAAGTTGGGAGTGAGATGAGGATGAGGCTGATGCCCATTACATTCTCATTCCAACTTGTCAAATGCTGCTGCTTTGTCGGTGGACCTACACGTCTAAATCTGATGCCCTAGGTACCTTCCTGCATCAGTTTTGGACATTCAGGGACAGCGAGTCAATTTTTTGCTTGCATTGTGTCTTTTCAAAATACATTTCCATTTTCACAGGAAATGTACAGTTTTTGCTCATTAGATGCATAAAGTCTTCTTCAAAATAAACTTACAATGTTGGTGAAAACCTTAATTTTTAGCTTTACTTCCCTTGGTTTAGGCATCTGTGTCTGATCCCAACATCATTGAAAAAAGTGGTGGTATTTTATGAGTTGGGAATGCGACCTGGTCTCACTCGTAGAATACCAACTGGACAGTGACGTCCTGCATCCTTTCATGTTGGTGTGATATGCGGCTGGTAGCCATTATTGTGTAAAGGTGCCCAGCAGTGTCAGGGGGAAGCATGGCAGGACAAAAACGAAAGTTAAGGGGGTGAAAGTCCGAGTGGGGTGGGTGGGAGGAATGGTGGATGGGTCCAACAACTACCAACTTTCACAAAAGAGGCTGGTGTTTGCTTGCCGTATGATTGTAAGGCCAAACCCTGTTCTTTTTTCCTAAACCCATTTACGTGTGCGTGTTGGCTAAAAGTAACCACATGCATTTGTTGTTGAAGGAAAAAAAGACTGGATGCAAACTGTACATTTCCTGTGAAAACCCAAGTGTATTTTGCACACAATGCATGTAACAGGCAGAAGGTTACATGGCGTTCTTGAATGTCAACAACCAGTGCACCCAGGGTACCATGCACATCATATCTCAGACGTGGAAAGTCCATGACCAAACATAGATATCTGACAAGGTCAGAATAAAAATGTGAGGAGGAGTGAGAATGTGCTGTGATGCCATAAATTACCTCTCACATTGCTCTGGCATCTGTTCAGGTTTCTGGCTATATTGAGGTCTACAACTTCATCAATAAATTTTATGTTTAACTTGGATGAAGGAATATGATCAACATACAGACAGCTGACAAAATACTGTTCAATACATACTCTATACTATTCTTTTTCAGAAAGGCCACCAAAAATACAGATGTTGTGTTAATTAATTCATCCAAACTAGCCAGTGAATTTCACATGGATATGGACTCAATCGAAAATAAAGTTTTTTTCTGTGATATAAATTCAGTAACATTTTATCTTACCTTCTATAAAAAGGTGTTTTCAAGAAATTATTATGGGATTGCAGACCCAAAAATTCACATACTAACAGAAGTGAAAAGGACTGAGCTGCCCTGACACCTCTATAGGATTTTGTGTGGAGCTTAAAATGCTCTGTCTGCTGATCAACATGTTGCAGGTCTGTCTGACATGTTTCTCTCAGCAGCAGCAGCAGCAGCAGCAGCAGCAGACCACAGTCTGTGCTGTGACACTGTGCAGGTTAAGTAGGGATTTGCACTGAATCAATTGTCTATTGTCTGTTAATGGCTCTGTGGGGGAAAGCATATTGCAGATTTATAAACCTCTCAACAGGACATTAATAAATCATACAACCAGCCAACACACACACATGCACGCGCACACACACACACACACACACACACACACACACACACACAGGTTAAGCGATGAAGCGGGGCTGCTGCAAATCAAAAGATCAAAATGGGTTTCCCTATAGACACTGCGTTCAGTCATCAGGATGACAACAAAAAATATGAATAGCAGCAATATATTCATGTTTTTTCCACAAAAGAATAAGATATAAACAGGGTGGGAAATATGTCGCAAAAATCCCAATTTCATCAAGTAATTTCTGTTCATCACTGAGTCCTAAAAGATTATCTGGAGAATTTCACCATTTTTATATAAATATCTGCTTATTCAAACAGTTTTCCAGAGGTGAGTGTCTTTTTCTTTAAACAGAAAATAAAAAGGCACATTGCAGCAATAGAATAGTGAGTGGCTGGCATGCTGACATTACTGATCCTTCCCAATGTCCTAAAAAAAAATGAGAATGTACAAATCATTTTAACATGCATGATCTAGTACATGTGTATAGTTAAAAGATATTGTTCATCTCTCACAGACACTGACTGTTGGATCCTTCATGTAGATGATAAGGTTCAAGGCTATCAAATGTTTGAACCTGCACCGACACTGCTGGTGCTAAGGGACTGTTTGTTATTTATGAGGGAAAGGGGGTGGTGCTCTTTCTAAGTACTGGGGAGGGACTTGTGTTTTTTTATTATTATTATTTTGGCTTAGAAGAGGGGCAAACAAATGTAAATAGTTGTATTTTGTAGCATGCCTGTAGATATTCTCATTTATCCAGGTCATAGTTATCTCAAGGCAATTGAATGGAACACAACTGGACTTGGTTTTTTTCAACTGGACTAGTTCTGACAAGTCAGACTAGTTCCAGCCTAGTCAGACAGACATGAACTGATGAAGCCTCTTGGATAAGGGGTGAAACGTCTTCTAAGACAAAACTAAGTCCAGTTGCGTTCGATTCAGTTGCCTTGAGGTTGTATTTTGTATTTATTTTACTGCTGATTTTTAAAGAAAACATGCCTTCAAAACCCCCTTGCTGTATGTTTTGTATAAAAATTGCCAGAAATTACACCATTTATTATGGCCATAAACTGTGAAGACAGAAATTATCATTGGATTTTCAAATTTCCAATGGTATTTGGACACATTGTGTGCGATGAATACTTCCTTCAGAAATAATAACAATACTAATAATAATACTAAGAAAATATTTCATCAAAATCACTTCACTCTAGGTGTCTTTAACATTCATCCAAAAACAAATTGCTTGCAAAAACTAACCAGCATGCATGACAAGAGTGAATAACTGAGGCAGGATTTTGACTTCAACTTTTAACTTTCAAACATCAAAGAGTAAGTAAGTAATTTATGGTGCATGGTGGGTCATGTATTTTCTGCCAGTCACTCAGGGAAACTCAAGAAAAAATATATGTAGCTTTGGGGAAGGTCAAAAAGAAAGCTGACAAGTAAAGAACAGTCCCTAACCACTGTCATACTGGAATTGCTACAAACAGGCAAAACATAAAAATGGTGGTGGCTGGATGTTCTTCTTAAGAAAACATAACACGAAGCAAATGCAATTAAAAAAAAACTGCAGATAAAAAAAATGCAAGGTTACAAACACATTCACCATACACCAGAAAACTGGCTTACAACACCACAGAAATTTACTGATGGATGCTAAAAAACAATGGCATTTAGTTAAGCTAATGTCTGAAAAACTATACCTAAAAACTAGAAGAAACATTGTTAGCTCATTTTTCAACATCAGTAATGAGTGTTTTACTTTTTTGAAGTTGCGTGTCTGGTCTCTGATTCTTTAGTTTTAGTGTCCCAGTAATTCTTTTGTTCTGTACAACTAGAAGCTTTTACCATTGAGACTGTCCTTGCAAGAAAAGTGATAGCATCCTTTTCTCAAATACGATATATATGACCTGTGTTTATGTTTGGGTTTGTTGGGAGGGGTGGGGGACGCACGCACACTTATCAGTGATTAAGGATTTGATTTGAAGTTATTTTATAATAACACGCAGTTATAAGAGAACTAGAATGGATAAACACGGCATCTTTATTGTTAAGAAAATGAAACTTTGCTAACTAAATCAAGCCATTTAAGGAACATAACAGCATTATTTGTAACCTTGAATGAAAAAAAAAGTCTGCGCTCCTGACTCATGCATTTCCAAAAGTGGACCTTCTCTCAGTTGACCTACTGATGAAGATTTTAAGCAGGGTCGAGACATCGCTTTCATCCATAAGGTCACTGTGAGTGTTCATAATGGCCAAATGTGTTAGTCTCTCCTGCGTCATGGTGTTGCGCAGCCAGGTTTTCAGCCTGCGCAAGGCTGAGAAAGAGCGCTCGGATGCCGCGACAGATATGGGCAGGGCCAGACAGAGCTTAATGAGCTTCTCCACCTCCGACAGCATGGAGCGGGTTTGGGGCTGCAAGGTTTGCAGGATGGACACAACATCCTGGATGCCAAGGCTACTGTATGTAGTCAGGCAGGCTGCATATCACATCAAAAGCATAGATCTATGCATTAATGATATGAAAGAGATAAATGTAAGTCAGACAAATTGATGGGGTGGGGGGGCTGTATGTGGGGGGGCTGTATGTCAACATTTCCTATTTTTCTGCCAACAGTGAACATGACCATGATTGTTCCTAGGCTGGGTGATATGGCTTAAAAATAATATCACAGTATTTTTATCTTAATACACAATAAATATAGTGATATCTTGAATTCTCCTCCAAAGTACTTTAAACCACTAAAATACAAAATTATTAAACATATTACAGTTACAGTCACTACTGTCATAATAACACAAAGTACTGTTATAATAAAGTTAAATAAAATACTGTTATAATAAAGCTAAATGAAGTACTCGTGTAATTAAGTTAAATAAAGTATTATTATAAGTAAATATATCAAAGTGGAACCACGGGTGCCGGGTTGGCCAGGCCAGAAGTGCTGATGTTTTCGCTAGCAGTTAGCAGTTTGCACAAAGTTAAAAAGTTGCTATTGTGCCTTTAAACTTTGAGGATTTATTCACTGTGAGCTGGTTACACACTAACAGCTCTCTAGTCCATATATTAATAGTATCTGAAAGTCACACTGGGGCTACATGGTCGCAAAATGTGACTTAATAGTCACAGTCTGGAACCCTGCAGGTTAGTTATGGAAGGTCTGGCTCTTTTCAATAGGATTCAACTCTTTTGGCTCGGCTGCCTAAGAAGAGCCGGCTCTTAAGGCTCCGAAACGGCTCCCAAATGGCTCTTCATTTAGTATCATGCGGAGCCTTCTATTTTAGCAATTATGAATGTTTTGTGTGTTGGTAAGCACTGTCATTCAGTGTTTCCATAAAAGCCTTGTTTTCATGTTTTGTTTTTTTTTGTTACAAAAAAAATACACAGTTACTATTGTTTAACATTTTAATCAAACCTTTAAATTAACAACTGAACACAGAACCACAGCAAACAAATCAGATGTTGCTTCTTTTTTTGGTTTTTGCTAATTTCTTCACTTTTTCCTGGCGTGCTTGCATTTAAATCTGTCTCCCCCATCTCTCTGTCGCTCTGTGTGTACCTGGCCTGTACCACTACAGTCGTTGTCTTTGGAGCGGCTGCCCCCCTTCCTTCTTTCACATAATGGTATGATCCTAGACTGTCCTCGCATGTGATTGGCCGCCTGGTGTGCCCATCAAAATAAAGTGCCACCCCTGCGTGCATGGCTTCTCAGCAGAGCTGAGCAGGAAGATTTGGCTCGCCCCAACAGGAGTCGGCTCTTCTCGTTCGTACAAATAATCTGCTCTTAGAGCCAGCTCGTTCACGAACGACGACATAAATACTGCAGGTACAAAGAGACATGCTTACTCTGCTAAGGCTAACATTAATTTCATTAAAAATAAACTGTTACCACGGCGCCATTAAACTTGATGATTAAGTGCTCTAGTTTCACAGACCGGGCGAGGCGGGGGCGCACTGCACCTGCGCTTCGCCAACTGGGTGTGGCCAGGCGAATTTTGTAAGTTTGGCACACCGTGCGGGCTGGCACAGCTACTCGTCTGTCCCACCTCCCCACCTCCACCTGCGCAAGTCGGAAAGCGGGAGGAGAGAAGGCGTGGGGTGGGTTTTACACACATCACACCAATCAAATGAGCCCCTCTCCTCGCCCTTAAATGCGCCGCACGAAGGTGTAATGAGAGTTTACTCAATTCGCCATGGCAGAAGAGAGCAGCAGCGTCAGATGGCCAAACTCCTCCCAGGAGGAAACTGATGTTTTGGTCCGGGAGGTGCAAGCTCGCAGTGTCCGAATATA
>NC_065525.1:3726569-3761528 GCF_006386435.1 Epinephelus moara
CATCGTTAATGTGCCTGATATTCTGGAAACCTGCCTGTGAGGTTTTGGTGACGTGTGCGCACTGTCCTCTGGTCAGCCAAACTTCGGCTTACACCGGCTGCGCTCCCCCTGCGCTGACAGTAGACGTAGCTTTTAGCGCACCTTCAGCGAAGCCTTTTGGCCCAAACTGTCACTGCGCCAAGCTGGATCTGTCGACACCTCCCCCTGCTGCACTGCCACACCCATCTCAGCGCACCTCAGTCTGCCAAACTACCAAACTGAGCGCGCCTCGGGTTGCGCTGCTCGAAACTAGCTCTGCGCGGGGTTCGCCACCCTGCGCCACCCTGCGCCACCCTGCGCTGCGCCGGGAAACTAGAGCCCTCAGACTGGAAAGCTGTTGGTGTGTTTCTAGCAAACAATGACTATTTATTAATTATATTTGTAAGTTGCAGTGGTTCTCCATGGTTGCAAAATGCGGCTAAATGCTAGCAGCCTGTAGTGCTGCCGACAGGCCCATGCTTTGCCTGCTCACATACTGCTGCTCAGGAGAAAATTACCTGCATGGGCGAAGGAGTGTGTGTGAGTCTTATCGTGTTTGTGAGTCTTTCTTTATGTGTGTGTGTGTGTGTGTGTGTGAGATAGAGAGGCATAGGAGAGAGCAGTAAACATTGACAACAAACAAGCGAGTCTCATGCCGGTGGCTCCAAAAAAAGACATGACTATTTATACTTGGTGTTTGCGATAAATTATCATCTTAGATATTGCACGTGGAGTCTATCAAATACATCACCTACCCCTAACTGTTTCTGACAGTCATGCAAATAATTTTTGTTGCGGCTATTTGCAACGACACCGACAAAGAAAGGGTGTTGGTCCGAAAATTTTCATGTGTTGGCACACAACATATTTTGTTACGGGCTGTGTGTGTTGTCAAATTGCTGAATGTGTTAATGTGTTTTTTTTTTTTATTTATTTAACACTAGTCAACATCAACAATGGCTGTATAATAGCATTAAAATGGAGCTAAAGGTAATCTGTTTTTTTTATTTATTTAGATCCATACATAGGGCAGAGGCCCTCACCCCCACCCCCAGTCCCACCCCTCCTCTTCTTTAGAGAAGAAACAGATGGATAACCCTAATCACAGAGGGTTTACCTTCCAACACACCTCACACTGTCATGGCTTTGAACTTCTCTCCTGGTTAATTAAATTATAAGGAGAGTCATGGCCCCCTGTAGAAGCTGCTGTTGACTCTGAGTGTGATGGTGGATTATTTCACCCTCTAACTCTCCCTTGTGCTGCCTCACATCATGTTCACTTTGTGTTCCGGGGTCGATCGCTTCGCTGAAGAAATGTTAATCACAGTGTCATTTCCCAGAGGAACACACCCAGGCTTTCCTCTGCTGACACACAATTAATAGACAGACATATGGAGTCAATTTGGCTGTGGTCCCTGTGTGACACACACACATACACACACACACACACACACACACACACACACACACACACACACAGAGTAGGTGGGCCCCTGGGTGCAGCTCAGCAGCTTTCACTTTCACACTGAACCTGACTTCAATTAACTCACTTTAACCATGGACTGTAATTTTCAGTGAGTTCTCCAAATTAGAATTAAAATATGTTGTTTGTCCATAAAAAGCACTGTCTGTACCTTCAAAAACTGCTACAAATTACTGTTGAAAAATTAACCTGTTTCATCATGTGACACTATGGTCACGGTTAACCCAATCACCAGAAAAAATGTTTGCTTTACACGTTTCTGCAAACCACAGATCAGTTACATTTGTGTGTTATTAAATAGTGGATATGTTGAAACTTCACACTTCTTAACTGTTTCAACAATGCTGCAATTAGCATGTGTTTAGGTTCAGAGACAAAAACCACTTAGTTTTGGTTAGGAAGAGATCATGTTTGGGCCTAAAAAACAATTTAATCACAGCAAGACACAGAAATGTTTCTGTAAAAAACAACTGCCTTCTCAGAGCACTATCTCCAGTGGATAAACAGCAACGGGTCACTAAAAAACAACCCAATTTTGGTGCCTGAAATGCACTTGCTAAAAAACAAGCTTTTTTTTGGTTTGGTTTTGGGTTTGTGCGTTGTTGTTTTTTTCTTTCTTTTTTTGGTGTCCAACAGTGGTCTACAGTGTCCTGCAGACTGGCAGGTGTTAACTAAGTAACATGCCATCCACCATCCCCTCCACCTTCAGATGACAAAGACAGCTCATACACTACCTCACTTTAGCCCTCTATGATACCCACTATGACGACAGTTGGTAAAAATAAATTAATAAAAATAAAAAATGTTTGTAATGTTTGTTTGTTTTTTGTCACAAAATAGACAAAATATAAATATGTGCTAATTTGCTTTTAGTAACATGTTGTACATGTGTTATAATAGACATAAATCAATAATTAGCTTGTTCAGAAGAATAAACAATAAAATTATATATGAAATTGTAAAATAATAATATGTACAAATTAATTCTGAAATAAATTCTGGGCCAATATTGATACCAATGTTTAAAATAACAATTTGGCCAATAGCCCATACCATCATTTTTATATTGGTGTTTCTTTTTCTTTTCTTTTTTTTTTGTTTTATTAATTCTTCTTTTGTGCCAGGCAAACAGAAATCTACACTATAGGCCTACATAAATAAACACTTTTAAAGTCATTCAGTCATTCATTACACTACCTTTGAATAAGCACAAATTCAATGATACACATTTATGAAACAACCTTTAACATAACCTTCTTTTACCTGAAAAACATCTTTGAAAAATAAGCAAAAAGCATTTTTACTTTATATGATACAACATAATACCCTCTCTAATATCTTTTTTATAGTGCTGTGAAAACATCAACACATCTCTCCTTCAAACAGCTGGATTTAAGTTTCTCACCAAAAGCTACATTTTACAAGATTACATTGAATACATCATGAAAACGTTAGAATTTACATTTGCCCAATACTAATTTTTACTGAATAGAATTTGAACGCTTCACAGTGTAAATCAATGCAATCTCCGTGAGCTGTTGGTTGCGGCCACCTGCTCCCTATAAGTAATGATAACGGCAGGAACCCAGAACAAAAGGCCTCTCTATTATTTAGTAGGCTTTGCTATGTAGTTATGTTTTTATGGCCTTATGTAATATTTCAAAAATAATAGTGGCAATAGTATTAGTAATAAATAGTAAAACATAAATATTTTGAGTTGTGGTGCCACCTATTGATGGTGCCCTTAGCATTCGCCTATATTGCCCATGCCATGGGCTGGTACTGTTTAGGGTATACTTTTGGGTATGTTATCTAAAGCAACACCAGAAATTAAAAAAAGAGGGTTGTTGTTTGTTTAATTAAATGTATACAGTACTTGTGAAAAAATATTCAGAAACCTTTGAGTTTTAACTCCATGTCATTTAATATTGAAAAACATTAAAAATTAACTTTTTCATAAGTTGGTTTGTCTCAACGTTCCCCTCAGACAACAGCCTACCACTGTGGAACAGCCCAGAGGAATGCATTAGTTAAAGAGCATAAACATATTCCAGCAAACTTTACATCAACAATTTATCAGACTAAACTATCATAACCCTCTTCAAAACAAGATGGTGAGTTATATTTCAGTGTTTGATTATTGGTTTTACATGTTTAACCTGTTTTCAGTGAACTGCTGCAAATGTCCTGCTGCAAATGTTGCCACTATTTGTTGTGTTGCTGCTGGGTTGATAGCAGCGTGTTGTCTTCCAAACAACTAAATTCGTATTTGTCCTCATTAACATCAACTAGTAGCGCTAATTTTACCCTTGTCTTCTTTGAAGAGCCCTAGAACAATTTTGTAATTCTGTAAATGGAAAAAAATGTGTGTAAAATATAGGCATACAGTCCGCTCTGCAGAGAGGACTCACAAAGTACACTGTTACATGAGACTATACAGTGCCAAAGCCTGAACTGTATTTCCACTAACATTATTAAATGTATCCAGGTAAATTTGTTGAGATAAAAAGAAAATAATGATGACTGTGATGTATTTGAACAATATATAAACCTAAACACACAGTACTAATAACTGTCATGGTGGAATTCATAAACGTACGGTGTTGCTTAAGGTAACATTTGCATTTTAACAATTTTCTATGACTTAATTATCAAATAAAGTACATTAAACAATCAAAAATTAAACCTTACTTATTTATTATTGTGAATCCATTATTTCCAGATTGTAAAATGGCAGAAAAAGATTATTTCAGACCCTTTTTGTGGAGAGAGATGATGGAGCTGAACCATGCAAGGAAGGCCCCAAAAAAGGGACTCAACATTGTCAGAGAGTCATGTGACAATATAAACAGTACTACTGGTTTCCATGGGGCCCTGGCTCTTTTTTAAGGTATTGCAACATAACTGAGGATGTATCATGTGTATAAACTACCCAAAATAGGTATGTTACACAGATGCAGCACAGTACCATTGAGGATTAGAAACATTGATATGATATCTATAAAATGTATCGTATTCATGATTGCAGATATGTGCAATGCCATCATTTTGTTCTGGCGACTGGACTGTTAGGATTTGGTTGGGCACAACAATGACTTGGTTAGGTTTAGGAAACATTGTGGTTTGGGTAAATATGATTACTTTATTAAGGGTTAGCAGAGCTTTGTCATCATGGTTACAATTATTAACACCTGGTTAAAGTTAGGGAACAATTGTGGTCATGCTTAAATATAACCAAAACTCCCATTATAAATTCTGATGTTTTGTTGACCAATCCATCCACCCCAATTTTTTTGCTACACAGATTTTGTTGCTGTATAATAGCATCACCTAACTTCCTCCTTTGCTTCCATCAGAATAACTCGGCTCACTAATAAACTTTGTCATTTGGGAACTAGCTTAAATGAGTGTTGCTGTCATTCCTCTTGAGAGGACAGCCTTGTTATTATACTTTTGTTGGGATTCACAGGACCACAGATGATTTATCATGTAGTAAAATCTAAACTGGACATTTAAAGGCTTCCTTTTCTGCATGCTCTTTATTCTTCAAACAAAGACAGCTATTTGACACCCATCTCCAGGATGTCTCACCTCACACCTCAGTGAGACACAAGTCTCACAACTTGATTGGACAGTACTTTTACAGTGACATGTGACTCTGTGATGTCACAGGCATCTGTAGAAGATCTGCTCCCTTCAGACAGTCTCTCTCTTACTCGGGAACTGCGGAGCAGCCCACACCTCTCTTTCCGGCTGGGCCTGGACCAGCCCAGATGCTCAGACCCTTGCTCCTTGCCCTGAACCATCAAAGGTGGGGCAATTCCTCACAGACTCTCTAAGCTGAACCAGAAAGTTAGGGGTGCAAGCACAAAGTTTGCAACTAGCTTTCCAGCAACAAGGAGAACTAAGTGAGTTAGCACCCAGCGTCGAACTCTGTAAAGACCTTGAACGACCAGCTTCCTCAGAGTTCCACCTTTGGAACAAAGGACAAACCAAGATTGCATCTGGAACCACAGCTCTTTTCGGCCTTCTTCCGCCGGCTAACAAAGCAGCACACCACCAAGTGACTCTTTCTCCCATCCATTCAAGGATCAGTAACGTAACAACTGGGCATAGCTTATCACAGCTTTACAGGCTAAGCAAGACTGTTTAACTTGTTGTATGTGATTTAATGCTGTCATTGAGTTATTGTTGTGATTGTTTGCAGTTAGGTCATTGATTGGTTGGCTTCGCCAAAGCTAAGTGTTTAGTTTGCTAATGCTGATCACAAACAGATTCTTGCACACAACTAAACAATCTCTGCACTAATCCAGACCGTTTGCAACACAAATCACATTCACATAGACTCATTAACAAATAGGCTTTAAACAGAGCTACACCCAAACAGGCATCTCAAAGTTCCCGCTTCTTTTCCTTTGTCTTTGTCCTGACCACATGGTCAGACAAACACCTCCCCCGATCTGAAGCCAGCTTTGGTTCAGCCATCTTGTAGTTCTCTGTTGTCAGCCATTTTGTTTTGTAGGCCAAACGGCTCTTTGATCACCACACCTGCCTTTGTCTTTCTCTCTTGCGGGCACGCACGCACACACACGCACACACACACACACACACACACACACACACACACACACACACACACACACACACACACCAAGCTTGTATATAGTTAGTTAGAATGTGTGTGTTTGATTTTGCTTTGCTTACTTTGTGAATAAATATAATTCTCTGGAATCATACCTGCTGTCTGTTTAATGTTGCACAAGAGTGAATGAATAGTCAACCTCTGCTGTGTCAAGAACTCCGAAATCCTTCATGCTTTACTGTTAATTTTGGTTATTGTCATTAATTTAATTATTAATCAAAACTCCAAATTAATAGTTTAGCATATTTTATGAGACTGATATCTCTGGCTATCATTTTCCCTTTACGGGAATGGTGCCCCACGAGGTGATTTAATGTTCATTAAATCACATTATTTAACAATTATTAATTATTAATAATAATTATTAATTATTTCAGATAGCCAATTGACATACATACAGACCAACATAATTGGTGCCTCCGTGTGATGCCCTAAAATATGTTGACCACAACATATTTGGTGCCCCTTGGTGAGGCCTAATATATTGATCACTACACTTTTATAAGCTATATTTCTTATTTTTCACACGAACGTACATGAACGCGCAGCCGGACCGGCTTGTAAACAATGGGCTGGAGATCAACACAGAGAGAGTGTGTGTGAGGTCATGCTATACTCCAGATGAAATTACACCTCTAGTTCTTCACATAGCAATTTTTTAATTCCTTCAATCTAGAAATGATGAATTTCGCTTATTGCCCCTTTAAACTTAATGATTGCATGTACTGGTAGCAGAGAATGAGTAGCTGCAGATGTGTAGAGACAGTGTTTTAACCTCTGTTGGAATAAAGATGGAAGGATGTGGCTGTACAGACAACACTGTCATTCACTTTTTAACATCATTGGGAAAATTCTTGAAACCTTTGGAGACAATGAACATTTCAAATCCTTTTAAAAGATTTTCAGTGTTCTTGCATTACACATTGATCAGTCTATGTTGCAACCTATGCCACAATGACATAGAATTTCCAACCTATTTACCTCAGAGAAGCAAACGACAGACTGTATAAAATGATGGACGTGGCTATGGGTGATGTCACCCATTGGTTTGTAGACTCCCATTCTGAAGCCTTCAGCAATGGATCAGCAACACAGCCACCACCATCTTGATTTTGTGTCTTAACAAGCCAAAACACAACTTGAAAAAATGCTTACATCTCCCACACAAGGACAACAATTCTTTTAAACAACTGTGACAAGCAGTTTGGTTCTGCTCTCACATGCTGTGTGCAGAGAGCGCAAAAGAGGAGAGGAAGAGCGTGGAGATGCAGCTGCTGCATGCATCTGTTCTCTGGCATCCTTTAAGAATATTTAAAGCTTATTTAGAAGATAATTAAAGAAATTAGTATGTGACTATTTAAAAAATAAAGTGGAGAAGAAAATGAGGAGAGGAGAAGAGCTAATTGAGAGGAGGAGAGCAAAGGAAAGTTGTTGAAAGTAAAGTGACGAGGAGAGCAGAATGCACTTAGCCTGATTGTTACAACTGAACGCAGGCCTACTTTGTAGTTTGGAGGGTAGATATGTTGGTTTATTATTTATTTATTCAGATAACAGCATTTTCAAATTTTGTGTAAAGATTTGTTGATTGTGATGGTTATTTATTTGATAGAGCACTAAAGTGTGTGCAATATGGCATTGTTTTCTATATTTCCTGTAAATAAATGATAATTGTAAAAAGTGAATGTGTATGTATAACAGCTGCTAGGTGTCTGCAGTGTAGATATTTAGACTCCTCATAATATGAGTAAGCGAGACAGACATTTCCTCTGCTCATTATTGTGCACACATGTTCTGTATGTACTTAGGCCTCAAGAAACCTCCTGGCAGGGTGCATATTGCGTGTGCACTTTTTTTCTCTCTCTTTGGCACCAGCACTTTGAGCAAAAAAGGGAAGGGATGCCCCTTTTTTAACACCTGCCCTGCAAAATGTCTGTGCACAGCACTGCTAGAAGTCTAATTCATCTTTAACTTTGTTTATTGTGCCTTTTGTCTCTTTTTGGCAATGAATTACACTCAAAAAAACAAGTGGAGGTGGAGGGAGAGTCTGTAATCACAACTGTACAAAATCATACAAAAAGAGCAGTTACACTCAATAGATAGTGAAAAGGCAACCAGAGGAGGACAAAGCGAGAATGTAAAGAAATGGAAATGAGTTGAGAAATGTTGGATTATTTACTCTATATTAACATGATATCGATATTGTATCTTTAAATATTGGTTATCATCACTATTTTATTGGGACCCCACTACCCCAAATTTAAATGCATTTGAACTTATATTGACACTAGCATTCTCACTGTGCAATAGTGACTTATGGTAAATTATTACTTTTTTTTAACATGTAATAATTGCTGCAATAATTCACCTGCCACAATAATCTGTGCAATTACTTATTCTTTTTTTAGTCTATTGATGTATATATTGTAGTAACCAATATAGCACAACACATAT
Organism: Epinephelus moara; assembly: GCF_006386435.1. Taxonomy (NCBI): domain Eukaryota; kingdom Metazoa; phylum Chordata; class Actinopteri; order Perciformes; family Serranidae; genus Epinephelus; species Epinephelus moara. Next base: position 3,735,164 of record NC_065525.1, read on the forward strand.
TTTATATTTCAGAATTTACAGAGTAATGTAGCACAATGCACATATTTGTATATTTTTACACACTTACAGTCTCAGCACAGTGAAGATATGTATTTTATTCCCACTATTGTAAGTACTAGTGTTAACATTGTAGCATAATGAACATTTTATTTCTATTTTATTGAATTTATTACTTTATACTGACATACTACTATTTCATACCCTTATTCTTACTTCTTATAATTCTCTATTCTTTACACCAGAGTGACTGTAACAAATGACACTTTCCCCTCAGGGATCAATAAAGTATATCTGATTATGATTTTGATGTTTTTAGAAAGGTCTCTGTCCACAATGAAAGTTGGGGAAACTGCTTTGAAATTCATTACAATTAACTTTTGTTAATTTTTTTTTAATTCAATGCATTATACTGCTGACTTTTACGTAATTCCTGATCATATTACTATGTAACTCCTCATCATTCTTTTGTGTTATTGGTTCAGGAGTCTCGATCTATGGTGTATAAAAAAAGAACTTACAACAGCCTTTGTTGGCCTTTTACATTGAAACAGCTTTGCAGAGAACAGCTACATTGAGAGACACTTGAGTGCTCAAGTATGAGGTGCATAATTATTATTGAGAATAGTTTGGGTGCAAACAGCAGATTATGGCAGTGTGCACTGCAGGAGCCTGCTAAGCATGCAAACACTAGTAATAATCAATCCAGTGATAATTTTTAGTTAAGTTGGGTTCTTATACTCTGGCATTCCTGTTATCTGTCATATCTAGTTTTGTTAGATTTTGTTGGCATTTTTGGCATAATGTGTTTGCAGAAGTAGAACAGAAATGTTGTGAGGTACAGAGAAGGGGATGACATGGAACACCAGTCCCCATGTGAATTCTGTTGCTGCTTTGGTTCAGAAATTCAACTGTAATTTATTTTACAGCAACACCTTAATGGTATCATTCAAGTCTACACAGTACTTGGAGAACACATTCCGTTGCTCTTGTTACATAAACTAGTCTCTCTCTTACGCACACACACACACACACACACACACACACACACACACACACACACACACACACACGTACACACACACACACACACACACACACACACACACACACACACACACACACAGACTAACATATATCAAAAAAGAGTTGGGTGCTGCAGAGAATGTCAGCCCTCACTGACTGAACCGACTTTCATTCCAATCAATTCCTAATGTAACCTGTGCTTCATTCACTAATGATCTCAGCAAATGAATATTGGTGTTCACCTTCAGTTACTCCTCAACAACCTCCAGCTGCTCCATTGTCACTAATTGGAATTGATTAAAGTGGAGGTGATATGATAATAGCACCCAGTCTGACATTTAACCCAATGCTAGAAACCTGGCTGAAAACTAATGTCAAGCAGTATCATCTAGAACCGCAGGGTGTAGAGGCAGTGCAGTGTGGGACTGATCAGAGGAGAGATGCAGGACAAAGAAACAAGCACAGACACAGAGAGAGAAGTAATCCACACACCTTCACCGCAGACAGCATGGACCTCTTGTCCCGCAGTAAGAAAGAAGAAATCAGGTGGAGTTCATTGTCAGTTCCACCCAAAATATTTTATACAGCCCAGCATTTTGACTTCATCATTTACAATGATATTCAAAGGTCCAATCACTAACTTTGGATGAGTGTCTAAATTTCAGTTACATTCAGATACATGAATGAAAAGTTTGAACTATTGATGGAAGATCAGCATTTTGTATGCAAATCAGAAATCAAAGTATAGATCTGTTTCACACCAATTTTTTTTTCTTTTTACGCAGCAATGGTGCTATTGTGCCACTACAAAGTCCCTTCTTTATGTTGCCTTTACATTTATTACACAGAACCAAATGATGGCAGCATCATGCTGCTCCAGTGGATGATTTTAGACAGCATGCAGGCATTGCAGAGTCAAAAGAGGCGTGACTTAACATATGCGTCAGCAGTACATTATAAACAATAACAATGACATTAACATGGCAATAACAATCATTTACCATTTCTGATATATGGCGGCTGATCTCGTCCTCTCCTCAGAGGGAAAGGAACTCCTAAACCTCATTGTTGGTCAACCTCAATATGTGGACATTTTCAGCCACTGTTCTTGTTTGAGTTAGCTGCTAACTGCTATCAGCTACTTTATAAATCTCCTGCAGTGGGTCGCATGCATTATGTTGTGTTCAAACCGAGCACGAATAAAACAATTTGCATAAGCGAAATGCATGTAAAGTCAACATAAAGATGTGATTAGATGTGAATTCCCATGGGGTGGCGCAATGGACGTGATGGACGCAATGCGATGGACATGAAATACGTAAATTAAACAGCGTGAATTAAGCAAGTAATGCAATTTCACATCATATGCTTTTGTGCGAGAGTTGAAAACTTTGAACTTCAACAACAAACTCACGCCATCATAGCCAATCACTATTGAGATCCTCCAGGGACATATGATGCCAAGGATGTACCGGCAGAAGTTCATTCATCAATTCAACGATTTCATGCGTGTATGACATGAGTTATTCACACGTATGAAACGAGTCAACACAAAATACTCTAGTGTTCAAACACGCACAAGTACCACAACGCGAAAATTTGTTTGCTGTGAACACAACATAACACACTGTCAAAACGTCACACCTGACCTGCCTATGATCCCGTCCTGACAGTTGTCCTGTTTATACAGTCGATGTTTCCACGCTGTTACTATCTCCCATGGCTGCCCCTATTCCATGATTATACATTATATTCAGTACAGTTAGACAGAATAACGATGCGATATTCCTGCCTTGGACAGGCAGTGTAAGAGAGGCTGTTATAGTTCATTACAGCTTGGGCCTTATTTTTGTTGTTTTGTCCATCATTCTTATCTGTAATATTAACACTGTATTCATCAATCCACATCATGTACACATCCAGCAGATACGGTCTCTTTAGCTGATAAATGCTCCACTATGTTCAGCATCTAGCCTCACTGTGTCTGTCTGATGTTTGCTGTTGAGCTGGTAGTGTAGAGTGAGTTTATCACAGCTTTCTTACTGAAAACAGCAGCTGCTGTGGCAGAGAACCACACTATGACAGGAGTGAGAGTGAGCTGAAGCTCAAAGCTCTGTAAAGTTCAGAGAAACTGCAGACTCTCTGTGGGTTCATCACTACAAGTGACCCTGTATAGATTATCACATTGTCATTTGATATGTTATCATAACAATATCAATTATAGCCACTTTAAGACTAGAGTTATAACAAACTGAATTGATTAATGTTAATTGATATCTTACAGCATCAGTAAATATTACTAGCAGATTTCCAGATGGTCCAAATGACCAGTAATGAAACAGAGGTTCCAGTTTTGAATGAGGTGGAGCTATGCTGTGCTTCGCATTTGATTTTGTCAAATCAGCTTGCCATTTTTATTGAGGGTTGATTTTATTTGACCTGGGCACCTTTGTCCTTGGCAGGCAAAATTTTGTCTGACCCAACGCATATTTTATTTGAAGAGTATCAGTTGTTGCCATCCAACAGGAGATATAGAGTCCCCAAAGTTAGATTAAACAGACTGACCCCAAAGTTAGATTAAACAGACTGAGGAACTCTTTTATTCCTCAGTCTATTAAAATGTTGAATAGCTGTTAGTGCAGGGACTTGGAGGCACCACAGCCACTTTGATGTTGGATATAGCACATGTCACATGTCTGATGGTTTATTTTGTCTAATGATATGTCTTGTCTGATGGATATTTAATGTTATATTTTTGTAATTTGTAATGAATTTTGTGATGAGAAACAAGTGTCTTGGATGCAAGACAATTTTCAGAATGAATTCTAATAATAAAGTAATCAATCAATCAATCTAGAGGTATAATATAGTTGCAATATTTATGTGGCCCGTTCTCATTCCCACCCCATCAAATACTGTGGCTTTATCAGTGATTTTGGGGTCACACAAAAAGGCATCTTTCGCCAACACGTTCTCCCTCTGACCTTGTCACATATAAAAATTTGCTCATGGAATTTCCACATTGAGATATAACGTGGAAAGTACCCTGGGTGTGTTGGTTGCTGACGTGTCAATTTCAGGCTGTTACATCCACTGTTTGTTTTTAAATTACACTTCTGTTTACTCAGGAAATTTACATTTTGCATACAGTCTCTTTCAAAGTAAACACACTACATCAGTACAACTCCGCAAATTGATATTTTTTCCATCAACAACAAAAGCATATGGTTGGGTTTAGGAAAAAAGCACAGGGTTTGGCTTTACAGTCTTATGGTAAGCGAACACCCACCTCCGGGGTGAAAGTTGATGGTTGTTGTTAAACTGCTAAACAACGGCAACTGGCCTCATATCATGCCGACATAAAAGGATGGCTTTTTTTCGTAGGTATCTGACACTGGAAGTCACTGACCAAGCACCAGTATTCGATGACTTCAGAGTGAGATCACGTTGCTTTTGCAGCAGTATGTTACACCACAGGGCAGCGTCAGTTTATAACACTGCAGGACAGCATCAGTTTGAAACACTGCCAGTAACAGTGAAATATAAGGAGCTGGAAAGTCCCTATAGGGTGGGTGGAAGGGGAGGTGGATTGATCCAACAAACACCAAACTTTCGACCTTGAGCCCAGTGTTAACTTCCCATATGAATATTGAGCCAGGATGTTTTTTTTTTTTTTTTTAAACCTAACCAGGTGCTTTTGTTGCACAAGGAAATAAATTTTACTGACGTTATAAATGTACTTTTAAAAAGACTGTTCGTATGAACAAGCAGAAACTGTACATTTTCTGTGAAAACGGAAGTGTATTTTGGAAAAAGACAATGCATGTTACAGGCGTTAGTGTCCTTGAACGTCAGCAACAGAGGCAAGAGGTTACCTGGCGCATCACATGTAGATATAGAAGTCCACTGACAAAGTGACGTTATGTGACGAGTTGGGATGAGAACGCATTAAAATACAAGTTGTTTATGTATGTATATAATGTATTATTAAAACATTGTTTAATACAGTTATCCACTGCACTTATAGATACAGTAACATGAAAAGCATAAATGATAATAACAACACATAGTGTTGAGATGTAACTCACTGTTTTGCATCATGGAGGCCACACCAGTTTCCCAGCTTGTTTGACTTCTGAAATCTGTGCAGAGAGAGAAATACAGTTTTACTGTGTGACAATATAGAATACATGGATAGACAGTACAGCACACACATCTCTCCCTACACACTGAATCAGAGTAAAAGAAGAGAAAGCATCCTCTTGAATCTCCACAGATCTACAGCAGTGAGTAAGACAAACACACACACACAAATATATATTTCTTAAGGAATGTGTCTGTAGGGATTTGGAGGATATAGTGAAACTTTTTTTGCAGATATAAGCATATGTTGAGGTGAAATGAAACCCTAAAAACTGACTGGAGAGAATGGCCGAATGCCAAGCCATCCTGTGATTGGTTCATATGGTAATGTATGCTAATGTCCATAAAGTTATGAGCACAGACTTCGGTCCCACTCTGGGAGTCGAGCTCTCACAGTCACCAACTGAAAAGCACCATAGCTTCTTGTCTCGCACAGACAAGGAGTTGCTTTTTATCTTTTTAAAGATTTCTGCACCACTCTGAAGTTTTGAACCACATTTCTGTCTGTCTTGTTCTATTACCTAACTCGCTGTATTAAGCATTTGTATTCTTTCTCTTAAAGACATTACAAACTGTCAATGAAAGACAACCTTTTGTTTATCAGTGCAAGCTGTCCACTTCTGCAGAAGAAATGCACTCTACTCTTTTTCTGTCAGTTAGAAACTGATTCTGTGTGTGTTGCTGAACAAGTTCTGCACAGCTGCATACATGCAGCATATAAACTAGCATTCCAACACCGTATGGGAATATAGCCTGTTTTGGTAAAGCCTCCTGATAGCACCTTTCTGACTGATAGCTGGCTTGGCCCGGTTTGTCGTGATTGAGATATCAATAACATGAAATAAAATAAAATAAAATACATGGTTGTCTCCTGTATATTGTCTTATTTATTTACTTATTTAATTTTCAATTATCTGTTTTTTACTACAAAAATTTGCCAGATATTACTAGGGGCAATTGAAAAAGAAGGAAATCAGAGGTATTTCTTAATGAAATCGAGCTCTATTATTATCATTATTATTATTATTATTAATAATAATAATAATAATAATAATTATCATTATTATAATAATAATTATTAATAATAATAATGTAGAATTTCCATATTTTGTGCTATTTATAAACAAATAAATAATAAATAAATAAATAGAATTACTGATAATGAAGAAACTGTCTGTGTCCTGGTAGAATAGTTGTTGAAGTGTGATCGCAAAGTCCCCAGTTCAGTTCCGGCCAACAACCTTGTTTCCTGCCTCTCTATACTAATTTTTTTTTTTTTTTAAAGTAAAAAAAAAAAAAAGGCATGACAGACAGATAGTTGATAATTATTAACTAAACAATTTATAATTTATAATATTTATATTGTATGTAACGGTCCTCCATTATCACTAAAACTGCACTGTTGTGGAAGGATGATTATAGGCATACCAAGTTCACCAGTTTAGCCATCTTTAGCTATCTTGTCATTAATGCATGTAGAAAGCACATGACATTCATTATACCTCATCTCAGTACTCTAAACCAAAGCCCTTTTAGGTTGGCTTAAAAAAACCTAACTAATAAAGGCTTCAAAGCAGCTACTTCTCTGAAGCTCTTGTCATTAACAACCTGCATAATGAACATGAAGCAGCTCTACACACACACACACACACACACACACACACACACACACACACACACACACACACCCACAGGCCGGCTATAGGCACCTTCTACCCGCTATAACTCAGCGCCTTTCTGCCTGTGAATGGAGACAAAGAGCCGGAGGAGCGGAGCCGCAGCTCTGCTCCGTAAATACCCGCCAGGCTTTGTGTGTCCGCGGGATTTTGGTGTCGTTGCCTCGTTAGTTGCGGCTCGTTAAAAAACTTGCGACACAAAACCGCGGCGGGGAGCCCAATTTGACCAGTAAAACTGACATAAAGGAGTTCTGTTGAACACACTGATGACAATATAAAAGTTTCATTCAGCCGCATTCAGCGCGCTGATATGAGGAGAAAAGAGCCCAGAGAGACACACAGAGGCTGCTGCTGCCGAGCACTGACCATACTGCTGCTACTACTGCTGCTGATGAGTTAGCACTGCATCAGTCCCACTGCATGTTCATAATGATAATAATAATAATGATTACTTTTTAACATTGGAACAATTTTAATGATTCATGGGGTTATAACACAATGAAGTTTTTCAGCATTAAAAAATAACGTTAGTTTCATTAAGATATTTTAGTCAGTTGACAACCTGTTTTAAGAAGTTCAAATCACAAACGTTTTGGAGTAAGATGGAATTAAAATAAATGTTATATCTTAAATAAAATAGGTTGATCACTAAATATCACCCACTTTTGGATAAATATTAAATTGGTTCAACTTATTTGAGTTTTTCAAGGACATAGCAGATGTTGGTTGTACTTAACTAACTGAATTTGTCAGATTATCAAAGAATCTCAATAATGCCAGAGTTGGAGCTGGTTAAAAATGATGCATGCAAATTGTTACCTATTTTTTTTACTTTTTTGTTAAGTTGAACAACTGGATTCTTTTAAAGAGTGAAGGCTATGCTGCAGGCAATTAGATATTTCAGGTAAAATGGGACAAATAAGGTTTTTCATCTTGGACTCTTTAAACATCATCAGCCAGTCACCAAACATGTTATTGTACTGTTACTACAAATGTGCATTTTTCAGAAGTGAGACCAACATGTTTTTAGGCTACCAAGTGCCATGAAATCGTAACTTGTGCTGTTGTGCCCTACAGACAATTTTAAAGTATTTGTTGTCATTTAAAACTGTTAAAGATTATGCAGTGCGTCCCTATCCGCCACAATAGTGCAGAATTAGCCATAATTGTTACACACATTGATGTCCTTGTAGACAATACGACACCAAGGAAACAGGGAGCAAAGGAACAGGGCAGGAAAGTTGGACGATCTTTTTAAAGGAATAGCCACAGGTTAATGATTTAATGAATTAATGAATTAATTGATAAATAGATTTAACCATTAAAAAACAAACATCTATCTATCTATCACATTTTACCTTAACAGCTGTCCAGTGGTGTAAAGAAGTTACGACAGGCCCCAGTGCACACTACTATGACGTGCTCTAGTGCATGCTATCATGCAGGTATTGTCTTGACAAAAATAGAGACTTGACATTAGACAACATCAACATGTATATTTCCCCAAAATACTCACTGCATATCTGACAAAAATATCAGTGTAAGAAATTAATCATTTAATTGAATAGTTTTATAATATGCTATATTTATAGATTTTATACCTTATATAGAATAATTTTATTTTAGATAGCTACTGACTCTTCAAGAGAGAAAACCATGCCTTTTTGAGGACATATAATGGCGCCATTCTTAAATTAACAGGCCTAATATGCTTTTTTAAAAATCATTTTTCTTTGAACACAAGTATATTTCAAAGGTGGCAATGGCAATCTGAATCACTTCCAAGGGCCGGTTCTCTCTACGGGCCCCTCAACCCCAGTGGCCCCAGTGGAATCACACTACCTGCACTGTCTATATTAACACGCCCTTGCAGTTGTCCCATTTCACCTGAACATGTCATTGGAGTGAGGTAGTAGTTCTCAATGTGTTTAAACACCCGTTTCTAAATTATTTTACTTGTCAACATATTTTCATCAAAGAAATACAGCAGAGAACCAGAACAAGTTCTAAAAGTAACCCTTAAGGTAATGTTCAGAGTTTGAGGTGGTTTTCTTGATAGTGTCCCACATTACCTGACTTCACCCCACTGTTGGTGTTTTACCTTACATTAGTGGTAGGCCTGTAAGTTATCCAAAATTATGAGCAATTGTGAGCCGTCCAAAAGAAGTGCACTGGATGTTTTCTCTTCAATGCTAAATCTGCACTGAAAAAGTTTAAAATTACAAACAAAGAAAAGGTTAGTTAACCTTACTGGGATGTATTAACTTGTATTTATGTATTTATTTTTTTAAGAAATAGCATTTATTTATTGAGTTTTTCTGCAGTTTTTAATATAATTATTTCCATGATGCTGCTATGGTGTCCTCAACAAAGCAAGCTGCTTAAAACATTTTTTGGACTGATGGCAATACATTTAATCAACCTAACTTCATTTGAAAACAGAACGAAAACAGTAAGAAAACAATAAAAACTTTTTACAGGGAAATGAAACCAGCTGACTGAGCTGAATGTGAACCTCAACGGATCAAAGCCAAGCTGTAATGCTATGTATGCTCCACAGTCTTCAGCCTAATCAAGATGAAGAGCTTGGATCACCCAGCGAACTTCAATGTATTTAAGAGGTCTGTTTCCTACACTTGCAAAGCTGCTGAAAAATTAGCCAGCAAACTGAACAGTTCTGGATGATCAAAGCTTCTATGAAGATAGTCTGGATTTAGATGATGAGGTTATTTTATCGCTGTTTTAAATGTGACATGACATGATATAAAGTAGCAGCCAATAGATCACTTATTCTGTAATTGAATATTTGATTTGATTTAGTGTTTTAGTGCCCACGCAAATAAGCTTTAGCGAGAATAATTCATTAGCCTAATCTGTATTCAACCAGTGCAACTTTTAATGACAAAATCAAATACAATTGAAACATTTCAAAAGAAAGCCAGTGCAGAGTTCTGAGCTACTTCTGAGCTCTGTGTTGTAACATATTAAAGTGCTTGTCGGTGAGGTTGGATGTCTTCCCTGCTCTGCTCCTCAAAAACAAACCGTGGCTCAGGTGCGCGCGGCAGATACACAAAACATCTCGTGTGTTCACCAGAACATATGGGAGCAACGCGCTCGCGTCCCTCTGACACACACACAAAATGCTCCAGATTCACATGTTGGATGAATTCATTTCTGACCTGATTAATCATGCAGTTAATTGGATTCGATTTAATTAAGACGTTAATTAACATCGGGCTTAATTAGATCATCAATTCTTGTAGATTTGCTGGTTCGGGATTTTAAAAAGAGACACCCCCCCTCCAAGACAGCACGCATTGTTGTAGCATTTTCATATTCATAATCACATTTATAAGGATTTTTTTTAATGTGATTCCAACACCGAATATTAAAATTAACTTTAACTTTTTTTCCTTATCACAGAGAGTTCGTGCAGGCCTTTCACTTCTTTTAGTCTAGGCCTCCATAAAATAAAACAAAAAACGGAAGGCCTTCGCTGGATTACCCATTAGCTTATTATAGATTTAAATAAAGTGATGAGGGTTAAGATTTAAACCAGTCAGAGGCTATCCGTTTACATATCAATTCAATCAAATATTTTAGATGACAATAATAAACATGTGACGGTATTTATAAGCTACAAATGATAGATTTAAATGTGTGAGCTGGAGTTGAGGTCAAATAAAACAGTGTTTCCTCATAATATTAAAGATGAGCTGTTTGCATGTTCTAATAAACAACAGAGCAAAGAAACAGGCCTGCCGACTGCGAGAATAGCTGAAAAAGAGTTTCAGAACAGTCACTTGACATTTCGGCTCATCTGCACATACAGGCAGACACTGACAGTGAGTTCATGCCCATATGTAAAATGTGAATTTAGTCATGTAAATAATTTCCTCAGTACAACTGACTAAATCAGATCTAAGGGATGTCCCTGCTGGTATTGTAATGTTTGTTCACTCTTGAATGTCATACATCATGGCTGAATCACTGGCTCAGTTATGTTTTGATTTTCAAGGATGAATCAACGTAGTTTTAAAATTGTTTCAACGCTGAAACAAATCTTTCGGAAATCTCAAAGTTGATTTATGAGAATTAGCCTTTTTACAACCACAAGATTTAAGCGTTTTTCAATGTTGTTTTAATGTTGAAACAACAACTGACATCATCTCAACCACATTTCAAAGTTGAGGGTCAGTCGTGAGCCAGCTGGGATGATATGAGTCAGGGTGGACGACAGAAATGGAGTTAGATATGTATCAGTAAAAAGTGAACAGTCCTCCATGTCGTAAAACCTTTGATAATCGGGTTCAATAAAATCTCCAAACTTGCAATGATCCAGTAATTTTATTGACAGATTAAAAAATGGACTCAAAGAGCAATGAAGCGGGAAAATACTCAAAATAGTCTTTGAGTATTTAGGTGAAAAATCGCGACAATTATTCACCATGAACGAGGACTCAAATAAAACACACACATGAGCTTATACTTTTCAGAATACATTTCGCGTCCTCCGTTTTCTAACATGGAGTTTCTCCATTTCCTCCAGCCAGGCCGGCCGTTATAATCCAGCAGAGAACACGCTGTGAGTTTAGGATGAATCCACACTGCTGAATGAGCGGGCGGCGTCACCAAGCGCTCTCAGCACGAATGTCAAAGCGGCAGGAATTCGGGATTGTTTGTTTGTTTGTTTGTTTGCTTGTTTGTTGTTCTGTTTTGTCAGCCCTGAGTTGTGAGTCTGCAAAAATCAGGAAATAACCCCGAACCGAGGACCGCAGTCCGCTGGTGAGCTTTAGATGCAAATACAAGAATTCACATATTCACACAACAATCGTCATCTCTCTGTTTGGCTGCTGATGATGGAAAAGCGACTAGACAGCGCGTGCTGAGCAATTTCTTTAGGTTTTCATGAATGTGCGTGTTCTTTTCAAGGTGATTCAGTATCCTAAGAACTTGTGCAGCTAAGCATCTGCTGATTTCCAGATATTTGGTGATTTAGTTAAATTAAATAAATTCTGAAGAAATCCAAACTTTTTCCACTTCCTCTTTCGTTGTCTATTTGAACGGTTGCTTCCTAAAACATTTCTGCCACCACAGAGGCAAACTGCCTTTCTTCCCTCCTCATTCCGATTTTGTTTCTCTGTCCTTTAAAAACAGTCATCTGCACCTTCTCTCTTTTCTCCTCTGTTGTTAAAGCTGCTGAAGTGCTCACATGTCATATTTTAATTCCTAAATGTATCCTTTTTTAATTTCCCCGTTTCTTTCATTTTTCTGTCTTAAATATTTTTGTCTTTCGTTCTCAGCTAGGTTCCATACATGTCCATCTTGTTCTTATCTGCTGGATAAACTTTTTAACTCCATGCTCAAAGTGATGGAGTGAGATGAAAAGGAGAGAGAGAGATGAGAGGGATAGAGGGGGAGAGGGAGTGAAAGAGAGAGAGAGAGGGAGGGAGCGGAAAGAGAGAGCGAGCTTACCTTTCTGTGGCATGCTGTAAAGAAGTAAAGTTTTGGTTCGTTTAGTTTTCCAACAGCTCCTTTCTTCTATTCTTTCCTCCAATTAGTTTCTCCTTGACTGAGGAGACAAGTGCAGAGAGAGACAGAGCTGCTCCTCTGTGGAGGAGGAGGGAGGAGGAGAGAGGGAGGGAGGGAGAGCAAGTGGGAGGGCCAAGAGAGAGAGGATGGAGAGAGAGAGAGGGAGAGAGGAGGGGAGGAAGGGTTTGAGTTGGAGTGGTGAAAGCTGGGAGAGTGTGTGTGTGTGTGTGCGTGTGTGTGTCTGTGTGTGTGTGTGTGTGCGTGCGTGCGTGCGTGCGTACGTGCGTGTGTGTGCGTGCGTGTGTGACACTCCTGTGATCACTCTTCTACACTTCATCCCTTGTTCAGCTTCAGTTCACTGTGCTTTATTGGCATGGAATTAGTAAATATTCAACATAAAACACTACAGATACAGTTCAAATACAACTAACAGTATTTAAACATACTAAAAAGTATGTGGACACATGCTCTTGTGTACTTTCAATCTGGGGGCCTTTTCATGGTTCAGGTCAGGTAGATGAAGATGAACTGATCTCCAAAAGGCATATTTTTTTTAAGATGAGCTTTTCAACATTTTAAGCAAGATTAGTGTTCTTAGTGTTCAACCAGTAGCCATGGGCTCCTCTAAACAGCTGCCTCACACTCTGGAAACTAAAATAACTGATGCTCACAAAACAGGAGAAGACTAAGAATATAGCTAAGTGTTTTCAGGTAGCTGTTTCCTCAGTTCATGTTGTAATTAAGACATGGCAGTTAATAAGCACTGTGGAGGTCAAACTGAGATCTTGAAGTCCAAGAAAACTTCTAGAAAGGGCTGCTCAAAGGATTGCTTGAAAGGCAAATCAGAAACCTGTTTGACTGCAAAAGACCTGCAGGAAGATTTCTCAGACTCTAGAGTGGTGGTGCACTGTTCTACTGTGCAGCACCACCTGTACAAATATGGAAGACTCATCAGAAGAAAACCTTTCCTGTGTCCTCACCACAAAATTCAGTGTTTCAGAAGTTTACAAAGGAACATCTAAACAAGCGTGATGCTTTTTGGAAACAAGTCCTGTGGACTTGAAATAAAACTTTTTGGACTCAGTGAGCAAAGGTATGTTTGGAGAAAAAAGGAGGAAGAAAATTTCATGAAGAGAACACCTGTCCAACTGTTAAACACAGGGGTGGATCGATCATGGTTGGGCTTTTGTTACAACCAGTGGCATGGGGAACATTTCACAGGTAGAGGGAAGAATGGATTCAGTTAAATTGTAGCAAATTCTGAAAGCAAACATCTTTAAAAAAAAAATGCTGAAGCTGAAAAGAGGATGGCTTCTACAACAGTATGGAATCAAATTTGTTTCACATGTATTGTAAACGTGTGGAAACGTTTTGTAACTGTGCGAAAAAGTTTTGTATGAATGCATGCAAATTTTGTGTTGTGTTTGTTCACATTTTGTGAACAAATGAAAAAGATTTGCACAATTACAAAAATGTTTTGCAGTTATGGATCAAAGTTTTACAGTTAAAAAATTTTTTACACTTACAATTTTTTTTTACAGTTACGCATCAAATTTTCACAAGTACAAAAAAGTTTTACAGTGCACTGAGTCCACAGTTACGGATCAGACCTGCAGGTACAAATCAGAGCTGCAACTACAAGTCGGTACAAGTAGTTTTGACTGTTAATGCATATTATAATAATGATAGATAGATAGATAGATAGATAGATAGATAGATAGATAGATAGACCGCAAATTGGTGTTGCTAAAAGTTTTACATTTTAGCAATCAATAGGCCTAATATGTTTGTAACGTTAGCTAATGAAGACGTTAAGGGTATGCGAATAAGTTAGTGTTGTCGTGGTTGAATGGTAAAATTGCTAGTATTCTCTGGTAATGTCTTCACTGTGTTAGCAGGCTAATTTAGCAAAGTAACAAGAGGTAACGTTACATTGGTTTTGCTAAAAGAAATAAAAGTAGCCTATGTGATAAAACGACACATCATTAATATTTACATTTGGCTTCCGGTTTAGTGTTTGTATAAATGTTTTGTGTGTGTTTGTCTTCATGACCGTTAGTTATTTTTCTTTTTAACTACAGTCAGACTGCATGTATCAGTGTGTGCTGCAATGGATCCTCCAGGAGACATGCTGTCTGCCGAAGCACAGGTGGGTTGCTGTCTGGTCATGCTAACCAAGCTAGTTCGGTAACGTTAGCCGTCTTATTTAAATACCCCCCTTTATCATAAGCCATTTACCCACATAGATAGCACAGTATTGCCACAAAGAAGTGCCTTCCAGGGCCACTGTGCAGTCAAGCTATCCGTGGTCAAATTAGCCGCCCCTACATTTCGAGTGCACTCGTATTGGAAACGTTATGGTAACTGTATTGAAACGGATCAGAAAGAGCAGATTGCCTCAATAAGTAACTTCTTTCTTTCCTTTTCCGGACTTTCCAATGACAAGTGTTGCTGTATTCAAGTATTACCTAAGAGGCAGAGGCTATGAAATCTAAACTGTACAAGACGTGAACACGATACATAGGGTGAATATGGTTAAAGTGGGACAGTGGGCAAACTGGGACAGTTAAGCTTAATCATATTTGGCCTATCTTTACATGTGTATATTTGTATTACTAAAAACCATCATTGAGCTCTAGGTAAGTATGGGATTAAAAAATATTGGTTCTGTGTTGATGACATCATTTCTGGGGGCATGGCTCACCATATTCAACTCCCTCTGCAGTGAACCAAGATGGTAAGTAAAATGACATAGCGTTCTGAGGTGAAAGATGTTAGTATTCTAGAAATTATAAAACTGGTGGATAGTTTGTAATTGTGATATATTTTGTCAAGGGGTGTAATGGTGATTCATAATTTTTTAAAAATCACATCCATGTGAATCTTACTCTTTTTTTAAAATGCCATTTTGCTACTGTCCCACTTTAACAAATGGGACTGTGTTATTGGCAAACTGGGACAACACATAAGGAATTTGACTTGGTATGTCGGTGCTGAACAATTAACATAAAGTTGTAAAGATAAACACACAAAATCACACTATACTTTGGGGAGTATAAAACACAAAAATGCAATTAACAATTAAATATAGCAACTAAATAGAAATATAATATATATATGTACAGTAGTTATATAAATAGAGTTATGGTGCAGTATGTGCAAAGTGTTCTTGTGTTTATTCTAACAGTTCAAGTTCTAATGTAGTGTAAGTTTAAGAGTTGATGTTCGTAGTTTGCATTTTATCATTCACTGAAACATCAATTGTTTTCGGTTATGATTACTGTACTGCAGTTACCTTTAGGCAGTCATAGTGACATTACACATGAATTTAATAGTAGCTTAGTACTGTATGCAGTTATCTAGCTACCTATGAAGAGAACATTTCCCCATTAGGATTTCAGGAAGAGGGTAGATAGGTGATGACAGCGTTATGTTGCTGAACGAAGAGTTATTTTCTGCTTTATGCCACAAGGGGGAGTATACCATTAAGTGAGCACTTCTGTCATGTGGCAAGCCACATACATTGTAGTATTAATTATACTACCAGAAAGCTTAAATTTCACATCTATATACCTAGTATATTAGTACATTAAAGCTGTGCAGAGCCCTAACTTGCCATACATGACACTGTAGTGATATTTACGATCTGTGTTACAGGCTTCAGTACCAACAGCCTGCTCTGAGGCATGGCAGCAGCCCTTTGAAGGTCAGCTGTTAGACAGAATGAAATTCAAAAGTTTAGTAATTTAAGGTAACCCTTTTTTTTTCCCCTGTTAAATTTATTAAAATCTGTTTCACTATTTTTTTAATACTGAAATTTGCCTGTGTATGTTTAGTGCTGATTTTATATTGTGATACTTTGTGTACACTGTATTTACACTGTAAATGAGAAAGTTGTGGAAATGAATCAGTGTTTTTTCTAACGTTTAAACATGAAGGAGAAAAAATGTTAGCCATTTATTAAATATTTTGCAGAGATTGTCAATGATAATATCACCACATTTACCTGTGTGCGTCGTGTAACATTAGCAAGACATTTTGAAGTCATTCATTCATTCATTCATCTTCTAACCGCTTCATCCTCTTGAGGGTCGCGGGGGGGCTGGAGCCTATCCCAGCTGACATCGGGCGAGAGGCAGGGTACACCCTGGACAGGTCGCCAGACTATCGCAGGGCTGACACATAGAGACAAACAACCATTCACACTCACATTCACACCTATGGACAATTTAGAGTTATCAATTAACCTAGTCCCCAATCTGCATGTCTTTGGACTGTGGGAGGAAGCCGGAGTGCCCGGAGAGAACCCACGCAGACACGGGGAGAACATGCAAACTCCGCACAGAAGGGCTCCCACACCCGGGATCGAACCGGCAACCCTCTCGCTGTGAGGCGACAGTGCTAACCACCACACCACCGTGCCGCCCTTATTTTGAAGTCATATAATACTTAATTCAATACATTCTACACATTTCTCCTGGACATCTTGTCAGGCTCACAAACCTTGTATATCAGCAGTTCAGTGACAAAAATCCCCATTCCTGCTTAAATTTGCATTTGTAGTATAATCTGATGTCTCAGGAAGAAAAATACATTAAGGTGATGTAATACACTTTTCCTGGAATGTTTAATTTTTTTATGATTTATTGTCTTTCCCCATGACAGAGCCTTTAACAAAGACGTATGAACTAACCAAACCCTGTTTTTTTTCTCCTTGTCTTTAGGTCCTTACTGACCCAGATGTTGACAGGGAGGGGGCAGTAATGACCCATGATAGTAGAGAGAGTGGAGTTATGTTCCCTGAATTTGAGTCAAAGTTATGCAGGACAAGAAGACAGCACTTTGGTCTCTGGCAACCCCATATCACCTTTGGATTCACATGGCCACAGTCTGTACTTGGAGATGCTGCAATTGCAGCAGATAACATAAACTGCTTTCTACACTGCACAGTACTGTAGTACCAGTCATGGTAACATCAATGTTAAAATGTAAAGCCTAAAATGGTCTATGTTTATATGCACAGAAAACAAAGATTACATTAGTATTACAGTAATCCAGTTATTGCCTATTTTGCATATTCATGTGAAACTGGAGTTTGACTGGAGTTCTTATAAGAAAATTAGCAGAATACTCCTTTAATCTGAAGCCTTCAAAACACACACACACACACACACACACACACACACACACACACACACAAATGTATCAATCTGCCAAAGCCTCTTGGTGTTTGAACAATATGCAATTACTTTTAAGAATTCAGAAATTAATTATTATTCATCTCCCCAGAAATGAGGAGTGTTTATGAAATGTGGATAAAAAAATCTTAGTTAGTTAGTTAGTAATAATTCATGTTATAAGCACATGAACAACAGTTATGTACAGTATATACTTGCTTACAGTGCCTTGTGTTTCATGCAGGTAGAATGAATATTTTTTATTTAAATTCAGTTTTTACACAGGATACTGTGCTTGTACGGGCCAACTTGTGTTTACATACCCATCTCCATGCAGTTAACCCTCGTCAGGCACAGCATGATGAGTTAATGTACAGTTTACATTTCATTTTCTGGACAAAACTGAATATTTTTTTTCATGTCTGCTGTGCATTCAACCCTTTGCATGCATACTTTTATGATCCATACCTGTATAGAAAGATACCTCACATAGGGTTCATGTTAATATTTTTCATAATCCTACAGGTTGCTTTTTTCTTTATTTTCTTTTTTCACCTCACCTATGTAAAGTTGTTATTTTATCCCTTCCAATGTGTGTGTACAGTGTGACACTGTAATTTACCTACAGACACTTGACAGCCTGTAATCAACCTAGGAGTTGGCTCAACATTCAAAAATATCTTTAAGCACATTTTCACAGACAGTATACCTCCAATTTATTTCTGCCTTCAACCCATCCAGCATGAAATATGACATTCTGACATTTTCGAATGCAGTAAAACTAACTCCCTCATTTTAACAGTCTTTACAATAAGTTACACTGGTCGGACCTTACATCACACTGTCTACAGTCAGTTATGATTAAAGTAATGAAACCATGATCAAACTGGATGTCTACTTGTTATGGTGTTTGCCAGTCACTTTGTAAGTATTAGTATTAAGTCTGCAATAATGGGGATTTCACAAGTAGTTTTCCTGTGTTCTTTTTTCTGATGATAGGTGTCAAAGTAATTTCACTTCATGGGCGACATACTGCCCAATTTGATCAGATGTTGGGCAGTCTGGTCAATCCATTGAATATTAACCAATAAATAACACATTCCAATTTGTTCCCTTTCTTTTAGTGTCAAGAAAAAAAAAATAGCCTACATTCTTAAAGTATTAGCCATTTATGAACCATCCATTTACAATAAAAGATATAAAAAAAAGCCTGACAAGTTGACAATGTGAGACTTTCATTTAAATTGGAATTACTTTTCTGCAATTTTCACAAAACAATCTCAGTCCATGGGCTGGGCTACAGAAGTACATGTATCACAGCTATTATGAAAACATGCATGTTTGTATGTCTGTAAGTTTCTTGACGTGACTGTATAAGCATAATACATTTCATGTACAGCACAGCAGTAAAGCCCTCGGAGGCAAATTATAATTTATGAATATGTTTTCTATGAATTGATTTAACAAAATAACATAAGAAACATACATGTCAAGTAACAGGATAAATGTTTATTCAACATTATTATATTGACACAATGAATTGAACATATGGGAATCAGGGCACACATACTCTCCCTCTCTCTTCATTCATACATTATTGCATTGTGACAATGGGCTGTTCAGTTCATTTAAGGAAACTTATTGCCTTAAACCTTTAATGTCGCATTAACCTAAAATAAACACTCAAGTCTGACACAACTTAAACAGATTATTTTGTTGAATTCTGAACACTTGCATCTGACTACATAACATTTCAGTAAGTGGCCTTGTTAGGCCTGGGTATCTGAGGCTTCAGCCCCGAGTGTTTTATGAATAGCCTCGGATCTATATAGGCTGAATTAGTGGCGCAAAGTGGTTACGATGGGCCCCAGCGCACGCTATTATGAAGCCACTCTGAAGCAAAGAACACATCCCTCAATGGCTTAAATCTGCAGCAAACAGCATTAGACAGGCCAAAAAACACACACACAGGCTTAAACATGCAGTCCACTCTGCCACTCTGCAACGCATTTCGAGTCAAACTCTTCTTCAGGCAGAAATAGTTGATTTACAAAATAGCTTATTTATAGTTAGAAAATAAGCATATCATTTTGTTATTGATGCTATTGACTATTTTACCAAAAAATAAACATATATTTATATATATATAAAGTAGGAAAACACCAATTATTAAAAAAACCCTGGGTCTAATAAGGTGTCTCTCCATTCATGTATGAAAGCTTAAAAAATGTATATATTGTAGATCAAAAATGCAAGTTTTGGGTCCTCTGTGTCATTCAAAGCATTTGATGTCATAAGCAGTAATTACTTTCATGTTGCAGCTGGTAGAGGTGGAGCTCATTTTAAATGCTTTTAATACTGCTTTGTAAATATACATCATCATTTATTAGCTGATTATGTTGTATTTTTAATCTAACTTTAAAGCAGACAAATGTAGTGAAGTAAAAAGTAGCCTACAATGTTTCTCGCTGAGATGTGGGGAAGTATAAAGTAGCACAAAATGGAAATACTCAAGCACAAGGGCCTCAAAATTCTATCTTTATCTGCTATCAGAAGAAGTTTTAATGAAATGTATTCTGTTTCTACTCAATACTGATTACTAACAACTATTAATATATTTAACATCACAATGCATAATTAATTTGGAAAATATAATTGACAAATTGTTTTTTAAGGATTAATAAGATGCCAGAGTGCATAAAAGAGCATAAAAATAGAGCTTATCTATCCAGAAAATTTGTGAAGAGGATTTCCCTGGACCCAACTACAGAGATCCGAGCTACTTAACTCCCCGATGTCCTGAAATCCTTGAAACGCCCCTGATTTCAATATTCAAACATTCACATCAGTGCCAGACCAAGCCCTGAATGTAAAAAAAATAGTTTTTCCAATTTCCCCCCACTGCTTTTCACCCTAGGCTGCTGCCTATGTCGCCTCTCGGAAGATCTGCCACTGATTCACAGCTCTCAAAAAGATAGTTAACTCTTCTCCACTTATTTTTTAACCTATTAATAAAGATTTAAGGGAAAAAAGCCCCATAAAAGTAAAAAAAAAAAAAACTTTAACGGGGGAGAAAATGGTAGAAACCTCAGGAAGAGCAACTGAGGAGGGATCCCCTTCCAGGACGGACAGACGTGCAATAGATGTCGTACAGAACAGATCAACATAATAAATTAACAGTAATCCATATGACACAATGAGACAGAAAGAGAGACAGAGAGAGATGCAGGACAGACAGTAATGATAATAGTTTACAACAACATTAATTAAAGTAATAATATTATAATAATAATTCTGGCTCTTGTGGTACAATATGTTGAAATTATATATTAATATCTGATAGTATACATATGTGACAATAATCATATGTGTATAATAACAGTAGAAGTATGACTAATGACAACAGCAGCAGCAGGAGGCATCAGGCAGGGCCACAGCAGCAGCACAACCACACACGTCACACTATCCAGGCACCGCTGCGATATAAGTTAACCTGCGAGACAGTAGAGCACAAAGGCTCCGGAGAAGAAGCCAAGTTAGTGACATGCAGTACAGCCGAGTTAGCGAGATGCAGTTACAGGACATGAGTGTTAGCAAGGGAGAGAGAGAGAGAGAAGGAGAGAAGGTGCTCGGTGTATTATAGGAGGTCCTCCGGCAGACTTGCCTAAGTCAGCCTAACTAGGGGCTGGTACAAGGCAAGCCTGAGCCAGCCCTAACTATAAGCTTTATCAAAAAGGAAAGTTTTAAGTCTAGTCTTAAATGTGGAGACGGTGTCTGCCTCCCGGACCGCAACGGGAAGATGATTCCACAGGAAAGGAGCCTGATAGCTGAAGGCTCTGGCTCCTGATCTACTTTTGGAGACTTTAGGGACCATGAGTAACCCTACATTTTCAGAGTGCAGTGTTCTGGTGGGATAATATGGCACTATGAGCTCTCTAAGATATGATGGAGCCTGACCATTTAAAGCTTTGTAAGTTAACAGTAGGATTTTGAATTCAATTCTGGATTTTACAGGGAGCCAGTGCAGAGAAGCTAAACCAGGAGAAATATGATCTTGTTTCTTAGTTCCTGTTAGTACATGTGCCGCTGCATTCTGAATTAGCTGGACAGTTTTTAAAGACTTATTACAGCTACCTGATGATAGGGAATTACAGTAATCCAGCTTTGAAACAAAAGCATGGACCAACTTTTCTGCATCTTTTCGGGTCAGGATAGGCCTAATTTTTGCAATATTACGCAGATGAAAAAACGCAGTCCATGAGGTTTGTTTTAAATGAGAATTAAAAGACAAATGTTAGTCAAATATTACTCCAAGGTTTCTTTCGGTAGTGCTAGAGGCCAGAGCAATGCCATCTAGAGAAACTATGTCATCAGATAAAGAGTCTCTGAGTTGTTTGGGGCCAAGAACAATAACTTCAGTTTTGTCTGAATTTAACATCAGGAAATTGGTGCTCATCCAGGTTTTTATGTCTTTAAGGGAATTATGAAGTTTAGTTAATTGATCAGTTTCTTCTGGCTTTATCGATAAATACAACTGAGTATCATCCGCATAACAATGGAAATTTATAGAGTGATTTCTAATGATGTTACCTAAAGGAAGCATATATAGAGTGAATAGGATTGGTCTGAGCACAAAACCTTGTGGAACTCCAAAACAAACTTTAGTTCGTAGAGATGATTCATCATTAACATGAACAAACTGAAAATGATCAGATAAATAAGATTTAAACCAGCTTAGTGTAAAACCTTTAAGGCCAATTAAATGTTCCAGTCTCTGTAGCAGAATTTGATGGTCAATTGTGTCAAATGCTGCACTAAGATCTAATAAAACAAGTACAGAGACAAGTCCTTTGTCTGAAGCAATCAGAAGATCATTTGTAATTTTAACTAGTGCTGTCTCAGTGCTATGATGCACTCTAAATCCTGACTGAAATTCCTCAAATAAATTATTATCATGGAGAAAATCACACAGCTGGTCTGCGACTACTTTCTCAAGGAAATTTGACAGAAAGGGAAGATTAGATATTGGTCTATAGTTGGCTAACACCTCTGGATCCAGGGTGGGCTTTTTTAGAAGAGGTTTAATTACAGCTACCTTAAAGGACTGTGGTACATAGCCTGTTAATAAAGATATATTGATCATGTCTAATATATGAGTGTTAACTAAAGGTAAGACTTCCTTAAGTAGCCTAGTTGGGATGGGGTCTAAGAGACACGTTGATGATTTCGATTAAGAAATCATTGAGGTCAATTGTTGAAGAGAAATCGGGGACAACCGGTCTTAGTGTGTATCTCAAAAGCAAGATTCATGTAACTAAATGGGAATGCAGTGGGTACAGGCTTTCTATGAGATGGGTCACAGAAATTAGGAGTCCCAGGGTATTTTTCCAACTGGAACAGTAGCAGAGGGGTCAGGGTGTGGTTGTACCCTGGTTTGAGGACAAAAGGAAGCTGTGGCATAGGTGCAGTGCATTTTGAACTTTCCTCTGGGACCTCAGGCCCTGACAGCAGTCCACAGGGTTGGATGTTGTTGCAATGCAATGTCCAAGTGGTCCCTCCTTACCTCCAACATAAACTAGTTGGTCTTGACTTGGATGAGACACTTTGACAAATGGTGAGTATATCCACCTCTGAGCAGCAACACTCTTTCCCCAGGTAGAAGAGGTAGGTCCCTTGCCATGCGGTTATATCTCTGCTGATCTCTGAACTGTTGGTGTTCTTCTTAGCCCACTGGTAGGCTTTCAGCAAGGTCCAGTGTTGTTGATGGAGCTATACTTCCAACAGCTCCCTGTGTTTTGAGGGGATGCCAGGACGATGATTAGGAAGTGGGCATGCCTCCCAAACACCACAAAGTTTGGAATCATTCCCGTACTACCATGGACAAAGTTTTTATGTGCCTGCACCAGTGCAGGGAGCTTTATGTGCCATTGGCCTTCCTCCAAGGCTCCAAGCAACCCCAAGAGGGTCACATGATCTATCCATGGAGTGGTACGAATCTTTGTCATGTGGTGTGCAGCTGGTGGACCCAAACACAGGAGACTGCAGGCAACAGGAACTCAATTAGATCTCTCTTTATTCAAGGTTCGAGCAAACTGAAGATCTCATGACAAAACAAGGATTCAAAAAGACAAGTAAAAACCAGGACTTAAATACATACTACTGGCTAGTACTAGTGACGAGGGGATAAAGTGCAGGTGAAGAAAAGGACAGAGAAGCTCAGGTGAAGGGAATAAGGTGATTGGGCATAAGAACAGGCAGGGAGCTGATTGGCTAAGTCAAACTCTGGGGCAGGGAAGGGCTAATGAGGCTGCTGCAGGGCTGGTGTGTAGATGACCGAATGCAACACAGGAACACAGGAGGGAGGAACAAAATAAACAAAATCCAAAAATCCAGAAAACACAATTTCTGGGTTTTTGCAAAAGCTAGTTTGAGCAGGTAATTTCTGTTATGCTGCTGACAAGACCTGAATCCCGATCACCACAAAGTACTGGGTCCCAATAGAAGGCAGGAGCTTATGTAGTTGAGCTGGAAGGCAACACATGATCATCAGGTTTTGGCAAAATCAGGCATTCAACCCAATTAAAAAAAAACAACAAGTAATGCTAATACAATAGTAAAGCAGTTCCTGCAATCAAATTTCTCTAGCCTGATATAAAATAATATGTCCTTGATTCATTTATTGTGTTAAGGTGGCGATACATGTATCCATTTAAGAAATATGAGGCATCTAGCTAGAAGGAAGTTTAATGACACAATACCCTTAAGATATGGGAGTGTTTTAGTCCTGGAGGAGGACCAAACATGACTAAGAGGGGTGAGTGGAATGTCCACACCTAATATGTCCCTAAAGGGTTTAAAAATATCTGTCCAGATTCAAATAAGCAGGGGCAGATCCACAACACATGGACCATTGTCAGCAGGTGATTGTCCAGAGCGGTCATATGCATCAGCTGTGCCAGTAAATAACCTTGCTAGTCTAGCTATGTTTTTCAGTATAATAAAAGCAATGTTAAAGCTCACTTAACATAAGACTGTATCTGGCACGAGAGGAGATGTAAATGGGACACGTCCCATTCCTCAGCTCTAACCCCAATCCTGCTCCCAAGCGACTTAAAGATTGTTAAGCGTTTCAGGCTTAATGGTATCTATTTCAGTGTGTACAACTGAAATTAGGCTCTTTACATTGTGGTTCAAAAAGAAAATGGAATAATTTTCAATAGGCTGGTTTGGAATTTTTGGAAATTGCTCAGGTCTGAAAATGACAGAAAAAGTCCCTTTGCTATGGTAGTTCTGATTCCCTTGTAGGAGCTGATTTGGAAGGTGACATCAGTGCATGGTGGTTTAAACAGGTGATTATGAAATACTAAGGAGTGAAGCATAGCCTATTGAGAACTCAGGTATGTGTCTCCATAGAAAGGAAGTAATAGTCTGGTATATGTTGTAAGAGGTTTAAACATTTACATAGGACAACCATTTTGATAAGGTTATTGTGCTGCCTTTAAAAAGCGTCACAGTGAGTGCTCTGTTCTTTTGGTTTTAGAAGTAGCATCAGAGTGAGTGCTCATACTTTTATTTTCAGCTCTGCTGCTCTTTGTAGTGAGTTTGGCCTGCATCTTGCTTGAGCACACACAGGTTAGGCAGACAGCCACATTCATGTTGTGCTGAGAATTTTCTGCGCTCCGGCCTTGGAGAATAGTTATTCTGTAATAATCTGTAAATTAGTAGACGTTTGTGTTTTTATTTTAAATAGCAAGTGGAAACTAATGTGATTACTTTTGTAGAACATGTGCTCCGCTAGCTAGCAACAGGCGCTGTCAGGGAACTGAGCCAAGGTGAGGTGAACCCAAAAGCGAGACACTCAAGATAATCTGAGAAGCAGTTTATTAAAGTGACCAAGTCCAAAAATCCACAGTCAACAAACAGGCAAGCAAGGTCGGTACACGTAAGGCAATAATATCTGGCAGAGGTACAAAAGGGCTAGGCTAGAGGCAAACACAGGAAGGCAAAAAAGGTCTTACACGGACAATCTGATCACAGGAAAGAATGCTGGAAACGCTGGACACAAGACAATCTGGCAACAGGACACATCAGGGAGGGTGCTTATATACACAGAGGGGTGATTAGACAATGAGACACAGGTGAGGCACAAGGGGGAGGGGACCCAGGTGAGGTTTTGGAGGGAATCAGACAAAGACAGGAAGTGAAGCCACCTGAAACGAGACACAACAGTGAGTACCAAAGCAAGACAGGAAGTGAATGAAAATAATGAAACACAAGACAGGGGAATGACAAACACAAACTTGACTAATAACTGGGAGATGCATAGCGGCTGAGAGGCCTGACAGGCGCTAGCTCTGTTCATTTATTGACTGATTGATGACTCATAGTGATGCGTTTTATGTAATGCTAATTTATGTTCTTGTTTCTGCTATGTTTTTCACTTTTACAAAAAAGAAAAAAGCAAAATAAACAAGACTGGTAGAGCACAAGAAAAGTCAAACCTTGTAGTTTTTATTGGGGGACTTTGTCTGTTAACTGGCTGTCTAGCAGGGCATAAGTACATGCGCTGCAAGGGCAGTACAGTTATTATGGCCAACTATTGAAAGGGGCAGAGTGGACCAACTGCTTTATTGTTCTTTCAATCAATCAATCAATCAATTTTATTTATAAAGCCCAATATCACAAATCACAATTTGCCTCACAGGGCTTTACAGCATACGACATCCCTCTGTCCTTATGACCCTCGCAGCGGATAAGGAAAAACTCCCCAAAAAAACCCCTTTAACGGGGAAAAAAAACGGTAGAAACCTCAGG
>NC_065525.1:3767109-3767319 GCF_006386435.1 Epinephelus moara
CTTCTAATTCACTAAGCCTCGCCTCCAACGCAGCAAATAAGCTACACTTATTACAATTACCACTGTCGCTAAAGGAGGCAGAGGCATAACTGAACATTTGGCACACCGAGCAAGAAAGAGCAGAAGGAGAAGCCATCGCTAACTGTAAAGCTAATGTAGCTACCAAGGCTAGTAACGTGCAAACAACAGCTAAGAGATTAGCGAGAAAGT
>NC_065525.1:3767337-3836305 GCF_006386435.1 Epinephelus moara
CAAGGCTAGTAACGTGCAAACAACAGCTAAGAGAATTAGCGAGAAGTCGTAGAAAGGAGGAGAGCTATAAGTGCTTAAACAGAACCAGTGTGGGTTAAGACTTGAAGTAGACGTTAAAGCAACTTTACGCTGTTAGGAAATTTTCTGGGCATATGAGGGAATGATTTAGTGATGATGATGCCCTGGTATTTCATCTCACTATCCAACCGTTTAAATGGAAAGCATGAATGAAGCATTACCTGTGTACAAAGTGCGGAACCTCGACCCCAGAACTTCGTGTTCGCATCCAGACTACTGTCTTAGGTTTAGGCAACAAATGTACTTTGGATAAAGTTAGGGGAAGATTGGAATTTTATGTTATGTTATGTATTATGTTATTGTATGATTGTGGAAAAAAAAGGGCTAAAGATAATGTCGTAGTTACTATGAGTGCAAACTGTATTGCAAGATTGAGATTTGAGCAGAAAACTGGAATACCCTGAAACTGAACATTTTACTAATAATTGATATACATTTTCAGTGAACATTTTGCACATATGTTTAGTTTCAATTTCTTTGCAACTTGCAAGATTCATTAATTAGCAACATTTCCTCACTATGTTTATAGAAAATAAAATTTGCTTGGCATCACATTTCTCTAAAAATGTATTTGCTGTTTCAAATTAGTTGTGTATCAACATATTTTCTAGAAGTCTGGGCTGCACACACAATACACAACTATATATATAGAAATAACAACAATAATGATAATTGGTATTATTATATAAAATACTAAGTAAATGCAGCACTGCCAAAGAAAGTTGTACAAGGTAAGAATAATACAATGTAGTTAACAACAACAACAAATAGCCAACACATTTCTACAAATTATTATAAAAATAAAAATAAAATGATTAAATACAAATCCAAAGAGGAGTCAGATTGTGTTGGACTTCTGTACAGTTTTATGAGTTCTTCTACTGGATTTCCATTAGGCTGCTGCTGCTGATGATGATGATGATGATGATGAACCCAACCCCATGCTTTTGTTGCTTAAATCCAACCACGTGCGTGTGTTGGTTGAACATAACCATGTGCATTTGTTGTTGAAGGAAAAAAATGTCAATTTGCAGTGTTGTACTGATGTAGTGCGTTTATTTTTGAAAGAGACTGTATGCAAACTGTACATTTCCTGTGAAAACAGAAGTGTATTTTGAAAACAGACAATGCATTTAACAGGCAGAACCTGACACAATATCCCAGAATGTCAACCACCAATGCACCCAGGATACCTTGCACGTCAGTTCTCGACATGGAAAGTTCATGACCAAACACTGATATGTGATGAGGTCGGAGTGAGAATGTGTTGGGATTGATGTATAGATTCTATAGATCCCATTAAAGACCGGCATATACTGAAAGGAGAGCTATATACTCTACACTTCACATGCTACATTTACATTTACCTTTGCAAACTGCTGCTGAACCACGCTGTGGTGACCGTAGCATGGTTCAAAACATGGCTGCATTCAGATCTCAGGGGCACATGGGCTGTTTTCATTTCCAAGGACCTCACTGCAACGATGCTCATAGGGTGTGTGTGTTATGCTACTCTACCCAAAAGTGCTATGTGTAAGTCTGGAAAAAGATTGTTGATTGTTGAGAGTCATTCCCAGGCTGTCAAACAGCGACACTTAAAGTTGCCAGCCAACCCAAGGTCATCCGTATATGATGACCTGGATGATGACTCATCAATCAAATGTATTTCTCCAGAGTTACACTCAGCACGTTAAATGTACACAAATGTATTTCACAGTCTGATGTAGGTTTTGGTTGATCATCATAAATCTATATTTATTTTTCTATGCATATAAATAGTGACTGTTGACTGTTGTATGAATATATCTGTAGTGATGCAGCCCTAACTTAACTAAGGAATTAAGTGTGGGGTTTTTTTTTTTTTCAACCTTTGTTTTTTACACATGCATGATGAAAAAGAAGGTTTATGCAAATGGTGATTGGAAGACCATGTCATACAGAGTTTAATGCACATTTATGATGACATGGGATTGGACACAATGGTGTGCTGCAAATATAGGTTGGTGTAAGGCTGTTTATGCAAATGTATTCAAATGTACTGCAGAGCAATCACATAGGACTGTAAGACCCTAAGCGTAACACAATGCACATTCATGTTGTGATCTGAATATGTGTGCATGCTAGGGCTGCCCTCGACTAAGAATTTTCCTAATCGACCAGTAGTTTTCATCTAGGATCATTATTTGACTAGTCGCCGGCATGTTTACGCTATTAATTTAATTATTAAATTATATATTTTGAGCAGGGCAACACATTGGTTTGAATTCAAGGTCTGAGAAAGAGTTGTATAGGCAACATTGTTAACACTGTGCTACATTACAGAGAAATACAAAACTGTACCAATGAACCTTAATTAATATAGGCCTATACTATACCTACAAGTGCATGTGACACACTGAGCAAGCCACCTGTTAATTACGCTGTCAGTAAAGCAGTAATGATTGTGCTAAGTGGCTAATGGGCATGTAGCTACTTACATGTTTCAGATGATACGTCACGTTTGTAGTCGATGAATGATAGGCAAATGTTTGCCTGCAGAGTTTAGATATCACCTTGGGTTCATCCTTTACCTTCTCAAAATGATCCCACACTTTGGATATCCTGCCCGACATTCAATTTCATCCATCCATCCTCGTAACCGCTTCTCCTCTTGAGGGTCGCAGGGGGGCTGGAGCCTATCCCAGCTGACATTGGGTGAGAGGCAGGGTACACCCTGGACAGGTCGCCAGACTGTCGCAGGGCTAACACAGACAACCATTCACACTCACATTCAAACCTACAGACAATTTAGAGTCACCAATTAACCTATCCCCAACCTCCATGTCTTTGGACTGCAGGAGGAAGCTGGAGTACCCGGAGAAAACCCATGCTGACACGGGGAGAACATGCAAATTCTGCACAGAAGGGCTCCCACACCCGGGATCGAACCAAGAACCCTCTTGCTTTGAGGCGACAGTACTAACCACCATACTACCATGCCACCCCCATTCAATCTCAATTCAATCAATCAGTCAATCAATCAATCAATCAATCAATCAATCAATCAATCAATCAATCAATCAATCAATCAATTCAATTTTATTTATCAAGCCAAATATCACAATTGCAACTCATAAATTCCGGTTTGACCTAGAGGGCTTTACAGCATACGACATCCCTCTGTCCTTGGACCCTCACAGCGGATAAGGAAAAACTCCCCCCCAAAAAAACCTTTACAGGGAACAAAAGTGGTAGAAACCTCAGGAAGAGCAACTGAGGAGGGATGTTGTGTGTACAGAACAGATCGACATAACAAATTTACAGTAATCCATATGACAAAATGATACACAAAGAGAGACAGAGACAGAGGGAGAAGCAGGGCAAGCAGTAATGACAATAGCTGCAATAAGATTAATTTTAGTAATACTATTATATTAATCAATCAATCAATCACTCAATCATAAACATTAACATAAAAGTTAGTCCTGGGCATGACGTTAAACTGCATCCGACAGTGGGGGGGCCTAGACCAAGACCAGGGGACAGAATGAGGGTACCCCAAACCACTGTTACCTCCAGGTGGCCTCTGGCAAAGGCCTAGCCTCTGACAGCCCCCGAACCAGGGTTATGGTGAAGTTCTGGGCAGGTGGGGCTCAGCAGCCTAAGAAGGCAACCTGTCTAGGAGAAGGAAAATTCCAAAACTAAACCTTCACTGCCTTGTGGCTATACCCTTTCATGGGATAGGTTTCGGGAGTCACCCCCAAGAACAAATCAGGAGCTGGAGTCCCTACAGTCAGTCGGCTGCTACCTTCAGCAACGTTCCGGCAACTCCTGTGACGATGTTTGTGCCAAGTTGTATTGGCTTCTGCCTCTCCCCTGGATCCCACCAGCAGAGTGGAGAGGGGGGACCTGCTAAGTGGGTTAGGGCTGGTCTCCCATACCTTCAAACCCAGGCTGAGCACTGGAGAGGACACTCCAGTGTCGCTTCATTGCAACGGCACAACACGGGGAGTAACAGTCTACCGGTGATAAGCCTCGCTTGATTGGCGTAGCGCGAGGTGCCAGGGGTTGCTCCTGATGGTGGGAGAGATGGCTACATCTCACTGAACAGCTACCATCCACTTAAGCTAGGCAGCCCCCAGCCTATAAGGTGCTGTTCCGCCACAGTCCACTTGCTTCACTGGGTGCGTGAAGCTTAAGGTTATGCCTGACAGGTGGATAGAAATTCTGCACCACGAAAGACAAGAAGAACAGGGAGGCCAGCACTCCAAATAGCTTGCTGGAACGTCAGGACTATGACTCCCGGTCTATAAGATAACATCCAGGAGATAGACGATGCACGCAAGACAGCAGTGATTGACACCGAACTGCTTAGACTGAAGGTAGACATCGCTGCCCTGCAAGAGACCCATCTAGCTGAATCTGGTACATTGCGTGAAAATAATTACACATTCTTCTGGCGAGGAAAAGCTTCTGACCAAATCAGGGAGCACAGCGTCGGGTTTGCTGTCAAAAACACTCTGAACACACTGAACATGATAGAGCCTGGCTAAGTAGGATACTCACCATGCGACTGCACACCAAGCTTTACAGAGAGCAAGGAGCATAGCCCAGAAAACAGCTAGGTGCTGTGCAAATGCTTACTTTCTGCAGATCTGCTAGGACAACCAAGCAGCAGCTGACGCAGGCAACATCGGCAGGGTCTACGATGGCATAAAGACAGCTATCGGTCCTACGCTGCAGAAAACTGCACCCCTTAAGTCTCCAACAGGAGAGATCATCAAAGACAAGGGGAAGCAAATGGAGAGATGGGTGGAACATGATTCAGATCTTTATTCCAGGGAGAGCACCATCTCCGATTCTACAATGGAGGGAATCAACAGCCTGCCAACCATGGAAGAGCTAGATGAAATGCCATCCCTGGAGGAACTAAGCAAACCATCGATGGTCTACCTTCTAGAAAGGCTCCAGGCCTAGATGGAATCCCACCTGAAGTTGTCAAGTGTGCTAAGGGACCCATGCTACATCACCTGCATGAACTTCTCCTCCAGTGCTGGGAGGAGAGTGCAGTACCAGAAGACATGCAGGACTGCAGCATTGTCACCCTCTATAAGAACAAAGGGGACAGAAGTGACTGCAACAATTATAGAGGCATCTCTCTGCTAAGCATAGTGGGGAAGGTACTGAATAGGCTCCAGAAACTCGCAGAGAGAATCTATCCAGAGTCTCAGCGCGGTTTCAGGTCCGAGCGATCCACGATCGACATGATCTTCTCTCTACGCCAGCTGCAAGAGAAGTGCAGGGATCAGAGGATGCCCCTGTATGTTGCGTTCATTGACCTGACCAAGGCCTTTGATCTGATAAGCCGTGATGGCCTCTTGAACAAAATAGGATGCCCCTGAAGCTCCTAAACTTGATCCAGTCTTTCCATACAGATATGAGAGGCATTGTCCAGTTTGATGGAGCCTCCTCAGATGCTTTTGACATCCGGAGTGGTGAGAAGCAAGGCTGTGTCCTTGCTCCAACCCTCTTTGGCATCTTTTTTGCTGTAATGCTGCAACACGCGTTTGAACAGTCAACTCACGGCACATACCTCCATACAAGATCAGATGGGAAGCTGTTCAGCATTTTATGCTTGAGGGCAAAGACTAAAGTCAGGCGAGTCCTCATCAGGGACATGCTCTTTGCAGATGACGCTGCACTGGTAGCCCACTTGCAAGAGCATCTGCAAAAGCTCATGGATCAGTTCTCTTGGATTACATACTCAAGGCAAGAAAGACATCTCCATGCATTTCACATGCATAACCTCCGAAGCATCCTTAACATCCAATGGCAAGATCATGTGACAAATGAGGAAGTCCTCAAACAGGCTCAGATGTCCAGCCTCTATACCATGTTGCACCAGCGGCGTCTTAGATGGCTTGGCCATGTCCACCGCATGGCAGACGGGAGGATCCCCAAGGACCTGCTTTATGGAGAGCTTGCCACTGGCACCAGGCCAGTGGGCCACCCCCCACCTGCGATTCAAAGATGTTTGCAAGCGGGACATGAGGTCCATGGGCATAAGAGTAGACAACTGGGAGAACAGCGCCAATGACCGTACCAGCTGGAGGCAGGAGGTCCGGAAAGGAATCCAGAAGAGTGAAACTGTGCTGAGTCAAGCAGCAGCAGAAAGGAGAGCATGGCGAAAAGCACCCAAATCAGCCTCAGCAGGCAACACTGTATTCAAGTATAATCACTGCCAGAGAGTCTGCCATTCGAGAGTGGGACTTATTAGTCATACGAAGCACTGCTCCCTTAGCACCACCTGATTCAATTCAAGTGCACATGTGCCATGGTCTCTCAAGACTGAAGGCCACTACTACTGTGAATTATATTTTGAATGCTGGCGTACACAGTCTGGCCTTAGTCTTCTGTCAGAAAAACTGCGGCTACTCCAGAGATTTCTTTAACCCTTCTTTAATGATTTCACACAGCTTGGCACAGTGTACAGTGTTCGTTGTGGTTTCCTGAAGCATACAAATAGATAAACAATAATTATATTAGTATGGTACAGAAATAAAGTCATATTACTGTGAACTGAACAGACATGTGATACTACACAAAGAAAACTGGCCGCACGGGGGCACCTCAGACCACATTGTTATAATGTAACACACAACAACTGTAAGAAACGTGAATATCACCAGATGTAGAGGCCATCCGCGGTAGTAAACACTTAATCAAAACAGTATTATATGTTTAGAACACATATAAAAACAAAGGCGGACATATTAACCAGTCTGTGGCAATATATCTAATGTAAACAACTCTGTGTGCGAGAGTACTTATCATAACATGGCGGCCGTTCCGGCTCCACGCCACGTACATCAGAAAACAGCATAACAATAAACACCTACTGTAAACTTACTTTGCACTCACGCACAACGGACACAAGGTGACGGCGTGGGCAGTTATGACGGTACTCCGCTTAACGCTGTCATAACCGTAGAGCAAGTGTGAGGCACTCCACAGGTGTGTCACCAGCCCAGCTGCCTTTGGGGCCGTTCTGTTGTCCTCGTGTTCCCTCGGGACTACTCGGGTCCTTCCGGTGACGTTCGGCTCCTCCCGAACACGGCAGAGCAGGGAAGTTTGCACAACTACTACCATAAAAGTAACTTTGGTAGCATATGCTGGAAGTATATATTATTATGTGATAGTATATGTATGTGACAATAATAATCATATGTGTATAATAACGGTAAAAGTATGCCTAATAATAACAGTAGTAGTGGTAGGCATCAGGCAGGACCACAGCAGCAGCACTTCATTTTATTAGCATTTTATTTTTAATGAAAGTAGGTTGTCTTTAACCATTTAGCACGTTATTAACTAACCTGTGTAATAACCGCAGGTACCAGCCCTATATATTAACGTGACTCCTGTCTGACTGCTGAGTGTCTGTCCTTTCAAATTAAATTCCCATATGGTCGAATTATAGACTTTGATTTATTTTGACATGGTAATGTCCTACTAGAGATTCATGTTTGTTTGTTTGTTTTTTTGTGACTAATGACCAATGAAATCTTGATGGCTGACCTTTCTTGTCAACTAACTTTTGGGCCACTATTAGGGCCAGTCCTGATGCATACAACATTAATAAGTATTTATTTTTACATAAAGAGTTTTATTTGTAGTTTGTTTATTGTTGTAGTTCCATTTTTTGTTTTGCACCTTGCATGATATTCATTAGTAGTTTACCTTTGAATTATCTGGAGTATTACACCTATTACACCTAAATTTACAGTAATATATATTTGTGATAAGTCTAAAATCTTGTCTTGTGATGAGTTTAAAAAAAACATATACAAAAAAATTATTTTGGGTGCATGTAGTCTGTAATGTTTATACTCACTCACACATTCTCACTCCAACCTCGTCACATACTGACGTTTGGTCAGGGACTTTCCACGTCGACATATGATGTGCAAGGTACCCTGGGTGCGTTGGTTGTTGATGTCCTGGGACACCATGTCAACTTCAGCCTGTTACATGCATTGTCTGTTTTCAAAATGCACTTCCTTTTTCTCAGGAAATGTACAGTTTGCATACAGTCTCTTTCCAAAATAAACTAATAACACTGTGAATTGACTTTTGTTCTTTCAACAACAGACTCACGTGGTTGGGTTTAGGAAAAAAAGATCAGGGTTTGGCTGTACAATACCAGACTCCCTGATGAAAGTTGCTGTTTGTTGGACCCATCTGGCACCCCTCCCACCCACCCTACTCGGGCTTCCACCACCTTAACTTATATTGTTGTCCCACCATGTTTCCCCCTGACACCACCGGTGCCATTAAACAATAACCAGCCACAAACAGTATCATGCCGATGTGAAAGGATGGCTTTTTCAATTGGTGTCTGATGCCAGAGGTCCCTGACCAAGTGTCGTTACTTACTCACACAATTGTAAAAAATACATTTTGATTAATTAATTGAAGAATTTCTTGTTAAGAGTCTCTGCTGGCACTACCTTGCTCCGATCTTTTTTAACTTCACGTCAGAATGTATTTTTCTACATTTAACTCACTTCCAGTTTAGATAAGGTTTTCCTCTCTTCTCTTTATAGCTGACAGATTAATAATACCTGCTGCCTGGTGATGTTCATACTAATCACTAATTTACCTTGATGTTTCATGACAACACAGTCTTTATATGATCTATATATATACATATCTATAATCCATGGCACACTTTTGCTCTTCTCTTTGCTCTCCTTCAGGAGAGCAGTTTACATCTCATTGAGTTTAAAACAGATTATGTTTTAAAATAGCAGTATTTCAATTGTCTACAAGAGCCAGTCAGCCTGTTCTTATATTGATGGGGCTTGGAAACAAAAAGTGTCCTCACAAGTAAAACACTAACATTGGTTCTTGTTACTGCCTGGGGGCTGACACACACAGATGTGTGAATTATAACACCTATAAAGTGTGATGAGCTGAACTGAAACATGAAATGATCAAAGTTGACTTGTTACGTCCAGGACATCAGCAATGTTTCATAAATTTAACTTTTTTTCACTTTAAATGGTCTAGCAGTTTACCATCAGACTGACCGGGCCCAATAATTTGGTCTAAACAGTCATACGCCCCAATTATATATTAATAATCTGCAGGGGTAAGATGCACCAATTGTCTCACAATGGTGAAACGTATCAACAGTAAATTATTTATATATTGTATCATCCTGTAAACTCTACATGAAAGGTACATTTTCAGCTGTTTTATTTAACATCCATCTTTGGGGTATCATTCATACCATTCTTAGTTCCCCTAACACAGTGATTTCAGTGTTCCTTAGCAGTGGGGCAGCTCAAATCAGACTCAGGTCTAAAATCTGCAGCATCAGCTCTCTACACCACTACAGATCCAGTGTGTAGGATTTAGGGGAATATATTGGCAGAGAAGAAATATGATATACGTATGTTTCCTTTAGTGTATAATCACGTGATAATTAGAAATGTTGTGTTTCATTACCCTAGAATGAACCATTTATATCTACATAGGGAGCAGGTCATTCTCCACTGAGTCCGCCATGTTGCACCGCCAGAAGCACAGAATGGACAAACCAAACACTGACTTTAGATAGAACCATTTGCATTTTCACTTCTGCCATTGTAGTCATCAGCCCATATGCTATGAGCAGTGTCAGAGAAAGACTGAATTTTTAATGTGAAATTGTTCCTACAGGTTTAAATCACCTGAGGTGCGTACCGCCAACTACTGTGTCAGAGTGTGTAGGATCACAGCATTGTGGAGTCATAAAATCTTGCTGTGACTTGTCTGAGCGACATGACAGACTACACGATTGTCCACAACCAATCATCCCTATTCATCTTTCATGACGTGTGAATAGGGATGATTGTCCACAACCAATCATCCCTATTCATCTTTCATGACGTGTGTGATGTCATCGGATTATTCTTGTCCTATTTTTATCATTATTAATATTATTTCAGTCACTATGGCTTTTCATGTTCCTGCCAAACTGTTTTCGTAGCAATGTAAAAAGTGCCACAAGATGGCAGGAACTACATTTGAAGTACCCCATGCAAACTATGCAAGTCACTGAATCCTCCACAAGTTCCTACAAATGTTTCACAATAAAAGCCTTTTTAGAAAATGAAGGGATTCTCTCAACTGAAATTATAAGGGGCTTTTAATTTTAAATGGATACAGGAAGCTTTAAATTTGAAATGACGGTATGATGATGTATGATGTCATATCAGATTTTTACTTGAGAATACAAATAACCAGCCCATTCGCACTCCAAACTTGTCAAATACTGCCATTTTGTCAGTGGCATTGGTGTCAGATACCAATGCACAAAGGTACTTTTAGCAGCATTAAGATACTCACCAGGCGGCGGCTATTTCTGGCACCGTCAGCTGCTTCAGCAGTATAAAGAGTGAGAAAGACCAAATAGGGCAGGGAGGTGGACGGGACAAACAAACACTGGACTTGAATGTGCTGAAATAACATAATGTAACAGGCTCTCAGTAAAACTTCCTGAATGTCTGGGTTAGAATAAAGGTGAGCACACAATAGCAAGTGCTGGGCCAGTGGCCTGTCTCCAAGGTGCCACACAGCATAGCAAAAACACTGATTTGTAATGTGAAACTGCTTTATTCACTGTTTTTAGCAGTTTTAATCACCTGTTCCCTTTGTTTTGGAGAGAAGGAGACCTCTGTGGATAATTCAACTCCAAGTAAAAACACTGAAGGAGAGGTTTCAGCTGGTTGCAATCTGCAATCCTTACAGCTAGACGCCACTAAATCCTTCTTAATCTTACACACTGCTCTAAATAGCAAAACACACAACTTATCCATGCCTAAAACAACACTTAGCAGAGTTTTCCGATCTGACGCCATCAACATCATTTGTCTGTGCCTTCCAAAACTGTCACAAATCACATTTAAATTTAAATCTATTTCATGATGTGACAACACTATGGTTAAAGTTTGGTTAGACTTAGTCACAAAGACAACTTGGTTAGGTTTAGGGAGATTTCATGGTTTGGGTTAAAACAGCAGTCCACTCCTCCCCACAGGCACTTTGTCGCTCTTTAACAGTGCTACCAGGCTTTCTACATTGCCACAGCCACTAGAGGGCTTTGTCCTTTTGTTGCAGGTGCTAAAAGCGACCAAGTCTGTCATTATTCTTTGAAAGACTGTCTCAGTGCTTCTCACAGTCATTTTACACAGCATTTGCATATGCCAGGGGTCGGCCCTGCAGTTAATTTGATTCAGAGCAGCAGTGTTAAAAGCATTACTATAATTGGCAGTTGTGAGGGCGCTCATATTTTAGCCAGTTCATGTCAGCCACACATTGGGATGTGGTCTTCTTCCAGCCGTCTGTCTCTCTAATGTAATGTGAAGCTAATGTATGATCAGATGCTGCTGACCTGAACATTAAACTCTGTCCTGTCTTTTCTATTAGTCTTATTAATGTTTTTTAATTCACGTCTGTAACAGGGTGATATCTCAACATTCCCTCCTCCATCCCTCCCTCCTCATTCTCTACCCTTCCTACTCTCTTCCTCCATCATTCTCCCCCTCTGTCCATCCATCTTAGCTTTGTACTAGTCCTCACATCAGGATCTGTAATGTAGTGATATCTCTCTGTCCCTTCTTCCTGCTCCGAGGCTGTCACACAGCACACACTGTACAGTGTGTTTGCTATATGGAGCTGTATAAAAACTGATTGAAAAAGACATATGAGAGATACAAAGTGTAAATTTAAAAGAACATTTTGTTTTACTTGGGGGTTTTGTTGTTTTTTTCATGTGTTCCATCACTTCTATTTGTCTGGGGCATGATCTGGTAGACAACACAATGAAAAGGATGACAGCAGCTAGAGATGACATAGTGTTTGTTTGTGTGCCAAAATACAGAATACAGATTACAGAAACTGTCCGTCCCACTAAGAACATACTTATTTATCTTGACTTCCTGTGTCACCTCACAATTCAACTTCAGATTTTACACAAAAGTTCAGTTTACTGTTGATGGACAGGCCTATTCATCCTGTAAAAACAGTTGTAGAATTTCTTCTGTGTCTCTGGACAAACTTTGTTATGTCTGAGAAAATAACCCTTGAGAACTCATAACTCAGTTTTTGCTGGAGAATATAAATAACCAGCCTGTTCTCACTCCGAACTTATGAAATACTGCTGCTTTTTCTGTGATTTTGGTGTCACTTGAACTGTGCAGTGAGGTCCTCTGGAATGGGGATGGCCAACACAGCATCTGTGTAAGGTGTCAAGTCAACCGCCATGTCAGCCACATACCCTGTACACGGTTTTGTTTACTTCTAAAAATCTTGTGTTTTTTTACAAAATAATGACTAAAGTCTGTTCCTTAATACCTCCTGACATTGGACACTTTATTTAATTAATTATTTTCACAAGGTCGAATTTTTAGTATTATTATTAGTTTTTTAAACTGTTGTAACATCTGAGTGCAATACTTACTACAATTTGTAAAAAGATAATGTTTGGGTGTACATAAAAGAATGTAACACTTGTAGGAATGTAGGCTCAATCTTAAGTGGTTTTGGTACACGCAGATATGAGAGGAAACTGGCGTTGTTTGTTCACCGCTTCTCCATCTGGATTGAATTTGGATTGAATTGAACTCTTGAGCTGTCTTAGTGTAGGTTAGCACTTCGGCTGACCCTGGCTTTTCTATAGTTTCAACTCTACTTTACTAACAAACATCTGTGTGGATCTGTGCCGTTTGCTGTTTTGATCGATGTCGCTGTATACCCACCTGTTGATACCTTGTGCAGCTCTGGCTACACATTGCCACTCTGTATCGCTACTCTGTATCACTGCTCCAACAGCTCCTCGATGCAGTTTATTAAATCCACTGCCACAGGCAAATCCTGGCATCTTCTTCGTAATCAGAGTACCCCCTCAAACAACAGTTCCCAATCCTTCACAGTTGATAAGTGCTCCCCTTTTTTGTAATTTTTTAAGAAAAAGTACATACTATCCACAAAGAACTGGCCATTACTCTATGTCTCTCTGCATTCATTACTTCCAGACTGAACTACTGCAATAGTCTCCTCTATGGTTTGTCAGTCAAACACACAAGAAACTACAGTATATCCAGAACTCTGCTGCTTGTCTTCTCACACTCCCACATCCGTGACTTACCCCTATCCTTCATAACCTCCTCTGGCTCCCCACCCCCCACCGTAACCACTTCAAACTCCTCATCATCACTTACAAAGCTCTCCACAACCTGGCTCCTCCCCTACCTGTCTGAGCTCCACAACCGGCACACCGGCACACTCCCTCCCACACTCCTAGGTCTGTTGATGCAAATCTCCATTTTTTTAGGGCAAAACAAAGGACAATGCTGTTAAAAACCTCCACAGATGAGGGCTGGTGGTGGGGCACCCTCCCCAACTTGTAGAAGGCAGGAGTTGCTAAAAACACTAAAAATGTGTATTTTGCAACACAATATAGTAATAATTATTATTGACAGTATTTGTTATGAATTTCTGAAAGTTGCTGAATCACTTGGTGTGATTACCTTTGTATAATATTTCTGATCACTTATTATAAAAAGAGGAGTCATGTGATAAGGTTTTAGTCCATATATTAGTAACACTCTTGTCCCTTGTCTGGTGCAATGGATGTTGAGACTGGAGGAAATGAGGATCTTCATGTGTATGCATGTCTTGTACATGGTTGAGGATCGAATTCCACTTTGCCATTCTCTCCGGCCTGGTGGCTGAGGAAGCTACAGTCCAGTATATGTGGTTCTTCATGTTTCTAATCCACTCCACTTCCTACAGTGCATATAAAATACATTTCTTTTCAGTAAAAAGCCCTAAATTGAGTGATATGTCTAGTGCAGCATTTCAAAATCAGAAAGTATGAGGTACCAATAGTTACAGCTTTACACTGCAACTGTAAGGACACAAAGTTTCTTTCATTTGTTACTCAGATTTAATGTGCAATCATATAGAATAATTCTTAATGCCTGATGCACTTGTAGTAGCCACTACTATGTGGATGGACAGGCGATTGCTACAATATACTTTTTGTAAGACAATTATCCATGCAGTCACGATTATATATCTCTCGTTGAAAAAGCAGAGGAAGAAAGCAGAAGTGAAATGGTGAGCACATATATACAACACTTTAGCAGTTGTTGTGGGTACATTTCCATCAAAAATAAAATGAATCCACTGGGTCCTCAGTTCCTCAGACATAGCGAGTAAAAAAGGCTTCTGTGTTCATTTGTGCAGCCAACAACAAAGTAACTGACATGCTTAGCTCCTGCCTTCAACATCTTTGTTTTACCTGAGCCAGGGAATGAAAGATGGCAGCAAAAAGGCGGATTCAGTGGGCTGTAGGAACACCTAGCTGGGGGAGTGTCATCCACCAGGGTGGGGGAGGTGTTTTTTCCCTGTGTGACGTCAAGCAGGGAAAATCTCAGATTTGCCTGAGTGAGCACAGGGTTTCTGAAAGGTGGAGCATGCAAAAGAAGGAGAGGATGGACTTTTCTCATTTTTAAGGGGTTTGTAGACCGGCTAGGCAGACATGCTATTGTTAGAAACCCATGGTAAAGTGCATTTTGCATAATATGTGTCCTTTAAGACCTTTTATTGCCATTGTTTGCCACATTCAGATTCTCAGTCCATTGGAATCTACAGAAAAAATAACACACAATAAGTAATATAATCAAAAAGAGTTTTGTGTGTGTGTGTGTGTGTGTGTGTGTGTGTGTGTGTGTGTGCATACTTGTGTGTGTGTGCATACGTGTGTGTGTGTTTAGTACATATTTGGATTATTATGCTAAATTTAGTTTTCCACCGTTGTTGGTTTTTTTTTTTGGTTTTTTTTTCAAATCCATAGGGGCCAACTGTTATTTGTTCATGCCAGTCACACCCTCAGCTATTAATTGAGACTTTTGCTGTGTCTCAAATCGCGTACTTCTGTACTTACACTTAATATTTTGAGTGCATAAGTGCGTTCACACTGAGAAGTATGGAAAAATGCAGTGCACTATGAGTACCCGGATGGTGCACTCAAAACGGTCAAGAAGCTGAGCGTGGAACTATGGACACTCGGCCTCAATGGTCGCCATCT
Organism: Epinephelus moara; assembly: GCF_006386435.1. NCBI lineage: Eukaryota > Metazoa > Chordata > Actinopteri > Perciformes > Serranidae > Epinephelus > Epinephelus moara. Next base: position 3,782,537 of record NC_065525.1, read on the forward strand.
TGGCTACGTAGCGGAAGGGGAGGGACCACTTTTCAAACTGGAAATAGCGGCCAAGGACTGTGCGACCGTGAATGTCTCTGCATTATACAAATACATGTGTTTTTTGCACTAAGCACCACCATACTGTTGTCGGGTATAAGCCAGCAGTATGTTTATTGGGTTAATTTAGCAGTCTGTAATGATTTGGTACCACGAACGATAACCCGAATGCTAATGCTAGTTAGTTAATTTGCGGTCATCATTATCGGTGAGTGCACAACGGCAGTGTTTGTTTTGAGACAACACTACCCTGTCAAAATTTGTGCACTACACCAATGATCACATAGTACACATAGTATACTACATAGAGGTATACTAACGGAAATATATGATTTTAGACACACCATCAGATATTATTTTAACACTGTTTTGTATATGACAGTTTATTACATTAATTATGATAGGAGAACTGTATCTCAATACACATCAACAACATCACAGCAATGAGTAATTTCAACAGCAGAAAATGATGTGAGCCATTTTTTAACATTACCACCTGACTGTCTCATGACTTGTGAAAAAAACAGCATCATTGCCATTAGAGAGCAGATCAGTAGCCCTGCAATTACTGCTGCTGTCAGAGGTCTGCTTCATCTCTGCAAATGAAGAGGAGATTAATTCAACCGCTCTTTCTGATGGACGGCAGCTGAAAGAAGAGACAGCAACCGCTTGACCCTGGCTGACAGAAACACATGTCAACACTCTGCTCTCTGTCCCTAGCTCCTCCTCCACCTCCTCCTCTGCTTCTCCTTCTCCCCCCATACCCCCACTCCTCCTCCTTTTCCATCACTTCCTCCTTTTTATCCTCCTACTGTCATCTCCCCTCCTAACACCTCTGCCCCCTTCCAACTTCTCCTCCATTTCTACCTACCTCCACCTCCATCGTCCTCCCCGTCATCCTCCTCATGTCTCAGAGGCTGAGTTTCTGTCTAGTGCTGACAGCTAACAAGTAATTACAGGTAATCATCTAAATGGACAGTAATTACTTCAAGGAGGGAGGGGCTGGAGTTTGTCTTTACAATATTGTGAGTTTGAGCCTTGCCCTTGACTTGCTTCTGTGAGTCCTTAATCCAGCAGCAGTGCACATACCTACAGACACACACACACACACACACACACACACACACTGCTTGAATCTGACTGATTGTTGTGCACAGCAAATGCCCGCTTTCACACACATATCTTCATTCAGTCTACTCCACAGACCCTCTGTACCCACTGCAGAGAAAAATTCTTGCCATATTCAGGAAGACGTGGTGACCTCTGTCTTTGTTCAAAGATGGTCTGTAGTGTTGTATGTGAATGTCCTCCTTGATTTTTCTCCAGCCATTCACTGACTCTGACTGATGAGTTACCCATGCCACCTTCCTTGTTGATGCAGCAAGGGTTTGGTCTAATGCAGACAACTGAGGTTGTCTGTTTCTGCTCTGTTTCTGGTCTTCATTCAGTTTCTTGTCCAGGCTCCTTTTTGTTTCACTGATGTAGTGTTCAACACAGCTGTCTCATGTGATGTTATGATGGATGGATTACTGAACAGGCCTCCTGGGCACAGGCCGAGGGGCCCCGCTGGTCTTCACCTGCAAAAATGTCCCTCAAAGAAAACACGTACAACAAACGACCACAAAGAGAAATAAAACAACTACAGAGATGAAAAGCAACTATGAAGAGAAACAAAGTGACCACAAAAACGAATCGAAATACTGTGCCGTGCCTGTGCTAATAATGTTAGCATGTTGTAATGGTTTAGAAAATATGTTTAATATAGGACAGTTGTTTTGTTCGTGAACCTTTTGAGCTGTAATGGAGCCGAGTTTTATAATGTTACCTTTGTCAAATATTGCTGTTGTCCCTGGCCTCATATGAGTCGAAGAAATCTCCATTAGCAGCTAGGCTAGGTTACACAATGTAAAATGCCATAGGCTTGTGCTAAAGAAATTAGTATGTTGTGTTTGTGGGGAAAATGTGTCCAGCAAATGACAAATGCTTTGTCTGTGAATCTTGTGAGTTATAAGTTAATTTGTGTACTTGTGTTTGAAATTATCGCTATTAGGCCATGATTAATGTGCGTTTTAGCTGTGTTTTGAATCTGAACTAAACTTTACAGCACTTCACAGAAACCCCACTTCCAACTAGTGAACATTATGCTGCCTGTAACATCATCCAGCATGACTGGTCTGACGGTGGGTCAGTGATGGTTTGAGGAGGCATATCCTTGGAGGGATGCACAGACCTCCATGTCATAGCGAACAGTACCCTGACTGCTGTTAGATACCGGGATGAAATCCTCAGAGCGATTGTCAGACCTTACGCTGGTGCAGTGGGCCCTGGGTTCCTCCTGGTGCAGGGCAATGCTCAGCCTCAAGTGACAAGAGTGTGTTGGCAGACCCATTCAAACATTTTGGATGAAGGACCACATAAAATATCCTCAACCATAGGTCATAGCAATCCAGTAACACCGTCTGTGTGTCGGCTCAGAGACCTTTTCTCAGTTGAACTGCCATTGAAATATGAACAATCCATACTGTTTGCCTCATCACTAAAAAAAAATCTTACTGTGCTGGAAAGACAGAATTAACCTGTCCGCATCCCAGTGGCGCCTTCTATTATTCAAGTCTACATTTCAACAGACAAATAGCATTAAAAACAACAAATTACTGAAACATTTACATTAGTCTCGTGAAAGGTTTTAAGACAACCACCACTGTCGTGTGAAAATATTCTGTCAATGTCAACATTTACTCTCTGTGTGTCTTGGTAAATGCAATCAGACTAATTAAAAAAACATTACATTATACAGAGCTTTCATCAGCTAATCAAGCTTCTTATTTAATAGTTCTAATTTTTTATATGCTGTGATATATCATGTCCAGGTTTTATGTCTTACAGTAAGAAACACATATAGTCATATTGATATTCATCAAGAAAATGAAATGAACCCAATCAACTCTAACAGTCTCAGAAATATAATTCAATTATTGGTGTCCTTTTTTAAGAATGTAGACAAGATCAGCATGCCATCACCCAGTCAATTACTAATATCATTTGTGTGATATCAATGTTGTTAAGTCCTGAGTGACAACAGGATGAAACAGGCACGTGTAACCTCCTCTGTATGACTATGAATCAGAGTCACTGGAGGTCAGATTGGACCATTAATGTCAATTGGTCACTGTTGTTGTCAGCAGTTTTGGGGTTTATATACCACCATTTAGAAAATGAATATCATTCATTCATTCATTCATTCATTCATTTTCTGTAATCGCTTATCCAGTCAAGGGTCATGGGGAGCTGAAGCCTATCCCAGCTGACAGTGGGCGAGAGGCGGGGTACACCCTGGACAAGTCACCAGACTATCGCAGGGCTGACACATAGAGACAGACAACAATTCACACTCACATTCACACCTACGGGCAATTTAGAGTCACTAATTAACCTGAAGTGCATGTCTCTGGACTGTGGGAGGAAGCCAGTGTACCCGGAGAAAACCCACACTGACACGGGGAGAACATGCAAACTCTGCACAGAAGGGCTCCCCTGATCCGGGGAATGTTCTCCAACGGTGATATAGCTCTTACTGGGCTTGATAAATAAACTGTGACAAACTAGAATTACCGCCCTGCAGTTGTTTCTCATACAGTTTACATGCTTCACACCCATCTCCCTCCCAACAGCTCAGAAGATTATACAATCAGCACAGTTTCAAGGTGGACACCCAAGATGAGTGTCACCAATTCAGTATCTGACCAAATGTCTCCCCTTCTGTTCCTGAGATATGACATTGTATAATGGCCAGAAAAGTCTTTTTGCAGAACATTATGATGTCACAGTGAAGCTGACCTTTGACCTTTTAGATATAAAATGTCACCACTTCATCATTTTATCCTAGTAGACATTTGTGTGAAGTTTTGTCATAATTAGCATATTAATTCTTTAGTTATGGCCCAAAACATATTTTGTGAGGTCATACTGACCTTGACCTTTGACCTTCACCACAAATTTCTAATTAGTTTATTCTTCAGTCCAAGTGGACGTTTGTGTCAAAATTAATGAAATTCCCTCCCAGTGTTCTTGAGCTATCGTGTTCATGAGAATGACACAGATGCAAGGTCACATTGACCTTCATTATTGAATCCAAGTCAGCCTTTGTGCCAAATTTCTTTTTAAAAATCCTCGAGGCATTCTTGAGATATCGCATTCACAAGAATGAAACAGACAAGATCATATCAACCTTGACCTATGACCACCAAAACCTCAGTTCATCATGGACATTTGGTTATCCAAGTGGACATTTATGCCATATTTGAAGAAATTCCTTTGAGGTGTTCTTGAGGCGTCTGTCCATCCCAGGACAGATGTACATACAGATATATGGGCAGACATACTGACGAATGGACAACATAATGTCTCTGGCCACAGCTATCGTCGGAGCGGAGGCGTAAAAACTAAAACTGATCTTATCCATTTCATTTTGGTTTCAAGTCGGTCGAAATTAAAACTCAGAGTCGGTCAGCAAAACATGATTGATTTTTACAGCAGACAGAGTAGGAGGTAATTTTAATGTTATGCTTTATTTTCTCTTACAAAAGAAGACGTATACAATGGATTGCATATAGCAAAAGTCACCCCTTCTCTCCATTCTACAGTTAAAGTTGCTGTGCACAGTTTCATGAGTACACTGACTAGGGTTGGGACTCATTAGGATTTTAACGATTCCGATTCCTTACCGATTCCTACATTATATTCATTATACTTGCTATACTTAAACAAGTATATAATAAACACAAATGCAATCATACAAATACAAAAACTTTATTCTAACTGTTGCACAGTACAATTAGATGAGAATACACATTTGTGTGTGGTGTGTATTTCAGATATAGAGCTTGTATCATCTCCCTGAGAATATATAACAACAAAAAGTGATTCACTGATTTCTACAGTAACACTATTACCTCAAATTACCCACAGCAATGTAATAAAAAATACTTATATGCATTCATGCTTGGGCAGTGTTATTTACGTGACAACACCTGAACAGAACACACACAGACACACATTGGCTGTTTGTTTCTACCGCTCCCCTCGCTGGAAGCAGACCTCCCGCCGCCAGCCTCCGCCTTGATTAAACGCTGAAAATTAAATGAAAGAGGGAGACAGGTTTCTCCTATTTTATCTTATTTAGTTATATTTCTCCCTCTCCCCTCGCTGGAAGCGTCGGACCTCCCGTCGCCTGCTCCCATCTCAAACACGGAGGTCTCCCTCTCCACTGAGCACCCACGGCGCACGCCCGGCCTATTAAATAGCCTGTAACCATGACAACTGTGCATTTAACAAACAATGCATTTACGAAAATGTTCATGAAAGGTTTTGCAGAGAAATACCATTATTTTACAGTTCTTATATACAATCAAACACCTTTAATAAAATTATGGCATTAAAGGTTCAACAGGAAAATACTGTTATTTTACAGATTTTTCCTGAATTGTCAGATCAAATACCTCCAATGAAGTAAAAAAAAAAAAAAGTCAAATGACTGGCAGCAGCGGCTGCCAAACACAAATCCTAAAATAAAATATCTTAATTCAAATAAAGTGCAGAAACAATACAATTACAAAAAAAAACATTAAATGTTTTGCAGAGAAACATTGTTAATTTAAAGATTTTTACCAGAATATAAAGACCAGACATAATGTGATAATGTGATTGCACTATAAGTTTTGCAGAGTAACACTGTCATTTTTACAGATTTTTCCTGAATTATTACAATGAAACACCTTCAGTTAAGTGAAAACACATGCCTAAGAGTGTAAAATAGCAGTCTTATTTTTGAAGACAAAATAAAGTCTCAAAAAATACTATATAAATCATCTCAACCTTCAACTTGCAGTGTTTGTGCTTAGATTTAAATATGTAAGGTCTTTGGAGTAAACTCTTTGGGGGGTATGCAATAAGGATTTGTGACCCTTCTTTTCAGTCAAATTGCATTTGTCCATATTTACTAAAGACAATTACAGATTGGATGTTTGGGTTCCTGCAATATGTACTTAAACGCATTTCTGTTTATGACTGCAGGGAAAATCTGAGTGGTCGGATGACTAGAAAGGCGCTATACAAATGCAGGTTTATTTACTATTTACCATTGGTAATGGTTCAGAAAATGAAAATATATTTAGTGATAGCAGTAAAGAATTAATGATAAAGACTTATGTTTAAAACTTAGTCTGTTACAACATAAAACAGAAAACACAGAGAGACATAGAGAAACAGAAAAAGTAAAATAAAATAGAGAATGGATGAAAACAACACACTGGGTAAAATGGAAACAGGAGGAGGGGTAGAATTAGCAAAATCTAGGTGCAATAAAACAAAAATGAACTGAAAGTATATTTTGACATGAAGTTACTGTGACTGGAAGGCCTGAGAGATATTGCGTGGTTTTGCTATTCGATCTCTACATAAAGATTTACAGGCATATCAACAGTCTATAGGCTGTATCTGTATATAAAAAAATGAAGGTATATACACACACATACGGAGACAAAAAAGAAGAGTGTCAGGTACTAATATGAAAAGTTTCTCTTTAAAACATGCTGTTTTTCATGTTTTTACAAGATATTTTCATGTTATTATGTCATATAAACTAATCATGTTATTACAAGAAGCTTTTCTTGGAAAACAAAAAACTTTTCTTGTTATAACTATTTATCTTGTTAGAGTGTGAAACGTCAAATCTAATTTCACTGTAGAGCTGCATGCAGCATGTTTATTAGCTTTGCCCCCCCTTGTCTCTCTCTCTCTCTCCCTCTCTCTCTCTATTTTTCCACATAATGATTATTATGAAACAAAAACAACCTACACCTGTCTGTACTGGATGCTGGACAGTTGGAAACAGTAAGTAGTCTAACTCAGCCTGTATTAAAGTTACAGGCAATGTTAAAATAATCCAGTTAGATGCTTTCATTTAGATTGAATTATTGCCGTTAAATGACATCTGTAGATACAGACTTTATTATTCCCATGAAGGGCAATTTATTTGAGCAGCTTGCACACGCACGCACGCACGCACGCACGCACGCACGCACGCACGCACGCACACACACGCACACACACACACACACACACACATAAAAAACAAAACAAAATACAAAAACATGTAGGCTATCTAATGTATGTAATCTAGTGGTGGTGATACAGAACTGTAGGTCATTTGGGTCAATGTTCTGTAGGATTTAGTGTTGTTAATTTATTGCTATCAAAAAGCTGTTTTCATTATTTTGAGATGATGTTAATTTATTTTGATTGAAACGTTAATGTATATTTAAGTTATTTGTTTTAAGTCTTTCATTAATGTTAGGAGAATTTTCCATTTTGGGATTTTACAATAAAAATTACATTTAGACTGTAAAAGATGGCCTTTAGCAGATTTTTTTTATGGCGGCTTTTAATCTTGCATCAAATAGTGAATTGCATACTGTATGCTGACTGTTGCATGTATAACTCACTAGCAGTAAATATTGTACTGGTAGTATTGAACTACAAGAAGCAAGACAGTTGCAAGCCTTCAAAGGTAGAGTTATGTAAAGCTTTTAATGGGTCAGTTAGGTCCTAGAGATGTGGTGACAACAGCTGCGCAGGGGGGGCCCAATGTGATTTTTTTCTCATGGGGCCCAAAATTCCTGGCAGCCTCATGCGTTTATTATAGAAGGGGAAAAAATGCATCAATTCGCTGTGCCATACGGACATAGTGGGTTTATTTTGAAACAGACTGTATGCAAATGCTACATTTTCTGTGAAAATGGAAGTGTATTTTGAAAACAGACAATGCATGTAACGAGAAGAACTTGACAAGGTGTCCCAGAACCAAAGTCCGTGACCAAACGTAGTTATGTGAGGAGGTCAGAGTAAGAATCTCTTGTTTCATGACTCGGTGTTGGATGTTCGCTCCTGCTGTGTTAGCTTGTGCTTACCGGGCAGAGAGACACACAACATGCATCGCAATCTTTTGGAAAAGCTGCCATGAAAGCACGCATAGATATATATATATATATATATATATATATATATGTACTGTATATTATATAGTCCTCTGTCAGTCTCACCGGTAACTGCTTCTCTGCAAATGAGACAATGGGTAAGGTTTATTTCATTCTTCCACTGCACAGAACATTTATTTAGCTCTTTGCTGTCCCTCCTTTCAGAGCAGTGCTGCCATCTTCATCCATTTCCTTCATTCATGCTCTGTGCTGTCATGCTCTTGACACTGAGAGCCATCATTCATCTTTAGAGCTGTGACATCTGCTGTCTCAGAGTGATGGGTGATCTCTCTCTTCGCTCTAATGACTATTATCTTTAATTCGCAGGGTCTCAATTAACGGCTTACTGCAGGTCAGTGATTAACAATTAGCTGATAAAGACCCTGACACACTAACAGGACCATAGAAGAGGGCTAAGAGGCCACATCACTGAAAATGTTTCAATTGATGGGATTTTTTTTTCTAATGTTTACAGCGACAAAGCTCATGTGCATGATTTTCAAAGAAATATATATTTTTTAGCTTTTGTCACAGTTCACTGCTGTGTGTTTAACATGGAGGTGCCAAAATCCCCCAACAATCCTCTCAACAGGCCTCTGCATAACTTGACACATAAAATTACTTTACTGTGTACTGTTAATAATATATTTTATTTTTTGTTTGTTCATTCTGTTCAGCATTTAATGGAGCTTTAATATTTTCAAATTTGTGTTTCCAATGGAGATTGAAACACTCTTGATGAGTTATTGTTGTGAGACATTCTAAAGTGCTGCATTGCTCTGATGAGAGAGATCCAGTGACCACTCTGAAGACAATATACCCTTTTTCGTTGTGGTACCTTGGAACCAAAAGTAATCCTTCAGACATGGTACCTAGACCCTAGCGTTTCCACTGCAAACAGTACCTTGTGTGGGCGGGGTTGTTGTCACTCACTTCTCCATCCTGCACTCACTGTATTGCAATATTTGCAATGAGAGTCTCTCTCCATGGGATATTTAAAAATAGCGGGTTTGTGCATTTAGTCCTTCTCAGTCCAACTCAGGGGTTTAGTGCTGTGTTAGTCCAATGCTACACAACGCTTTTCTTTTCTCCGGGTGAGGATTAGAATATATGCAGTTCACACAACCCGGACGAAATTAACGAAATACTTGAAGATCCTCTCATTGCTTTTTTTTTTTTCTCTCTTTAAAGATATTTTTGGGGGCATTTTCAGCCTTTAATGGACAGGACAGACAAGTGTGAAGTGGGGAGAGAGAGAGAGGGAGTGACATGCAGCAAAGGGCCACAGGCTGGAGTCGAACCCGGGCCGCTGCGGCAACAGCCTTGTACATGGGGCGCCTGCTCTACCACTAAGCCACTGACGCCCCAGAAGATCCTCTCATTGCTGAAAGTGTCTGTCATATAAACACTAAAGTAATGGTCAAAGTTGTAATAAAGAATATTTAAGGTGTGTTGATTGAGTCACATTGTCAGCTCGTGCATTGAGTAAAATTACGATGTTCCACCTTAAAAATCCCGGCAGTCGGCCTGCTGAATTAAGTTATTTTTTCTCCTACTCCGCTGCTGGAAGAGGCAGCAAAACATCCTTTTATTGCATATTTACAGTTTACTAATTAAACTCTCCATGATATGAACAGTGGCTTCTGCCTCAAAACCAGCCACAACTCAGCCCTGAGCAGACTGACCGTTCGCTACTGGCCAATCAACAGACTGCAGTGTTCACAGCTCCTTTTAGTACCAGATCTGCGTGCTAGGTACCCCAACAGAGGGGTGACCAAAAATGGTAACGGTTAGGAACGGTTCCATTGGTACCATCCACAACTTTTCACAGTGGAAACAGAAAAAAAGCGTACCGAACTGAACCGTACCGTATTGCTCGGTGGAAACGGGGCTTTATTTGCCACAGAAACAGAATCGGAACCAACCAACACAACAACACATAACAAGTGGAGTTGATCATCTCACAGCTCACACTCTGCCTTTCTATATAGTCTTACATTTCATGAGTTATTTTTCTTTACAATTTCAACATATTCTCACTCCAACGTCGTCACATATCAACATTTGGTTATTAACTTTCCATGTCAAGATACAACGTGCGAGGCAGAGATGGGACCAAGTCACACATGTGCAAGTCTCAAGTAAGTCTCAAGTCTTAACCTTTAAGTCTCAAGTAAGTCCCAAGTCATTTTTTCTTGGGCAAGTCAAGTCAAGCCAAGTCACAGGTTATGTCAAGACAAGTCAAGTCCTGTAACAGGTCAAGTCAAGTCCAAGTCAAGTCACCTTATTATTGTAATTTTACCTGCAGAATCTGATCTTAATAAAGTGAAAAGACAAGATATAAGTAACTGTCAGTAAACATTGACTTCATCGCTGAAATGTTTACTTTACAGGGACGACCCCCATGCGTGCNAACTGACCCACCACCTCACCCCACCCCACCCCCGAATCGTATCAAGCTAACGTTAGCTAACTACCGACTAACCAGATAATATTAGCTAATTGACAAGCACTTACTTGGCAGAATGGCTCTTCAAATGACGAACAAAGTATGAAGTTGTCACCTGACTGTCCGAGATGTTTATGTCGCATGTCTTGCACTGTGCTGTTCGTCTTTTGCCGTCATGGTTGTAATTCCGAAAGCCGAAGATAATAATTCTCGGTACGGCTCCCGCTGACATGTTGATGCCTATCTGATATAAGAGGGCGTGTTTGTTCCTCCAATAAACACGTAAGGTACGTAGAGAGGGCATGACTGATTGACAGGGGAGTGATCCAATCATGACAACGCCATTCTCAGCCTGCACTCCTACCGGGTAATCGACATTATTTTTTAAATTAATCTATTAATTTTATATTCTGACCGAAAACATGATGTGAATAACACTCAAGTCATTCAAGTCATCATGTCTCAAGTCAAGTCAAGTTCCGAGTCTTTAACTTCCAAGTCCGAGTCAAGTCTCAAGTCTTTTATTTTTGTCAAGTCAAGTCACAAGTCATCAAAACAGCGACTCGAGTCGACTCGAGTCCAAGTCACAATGACTCGAGTCCCCATCTCTGGTGCGAGGTACCGTGGTGTGTCAACTTCCGCCTGTTACACGCATTATCTGTTTTCAAAATACACTTTTATTTTCACAGGAAATGAACAGTTTGCATACAGTCTCAAAGTTACAGTTTCAAAACAAACGCACGACGGTACAACAATTTCAGTTTAATTTCAATTTTATTTATAAAGTCCAATATCACAAATCACAACTTGCCTCAGAGGGCTTTACAGCATATGACATCCCTCTGTCCTTAGGACCCTCGCAGCGGATAAGGAAAAACTCCCCCCCACAAAACCTTTAACGGGGGAAACAATGGTAGAAACCTCAGGAAGAGCAACTGAGGAGGGATCCCTCTTCCAGGATGGACAGATGTGCAATAAATGTCTTACAGAACAGATCAACATGATAAATTAACAGTAATCTGTATGACAAAATGATACATAAAGAGAGACAGAGAGACAGAGAGAGATGCAGGACAGACAGTAATGATATTAGCTTACAACAACATTAATTTAAAGCAGCTGTGCGGAACTTTTTACCATTAATAAAACTGTCCCTAGTTCGTATCACCCCCCCCCCCCTTGAAGATCTGCATATTTATTTGAACCCAACAGCAACAAAAAAGCCTTTCTCTATATGGCTATTTAGCGTAGCCTCACTCGGGTCGGACACACAGCGGAAGTCAGCAAACCAGAATACGGCACCCGAGGCGGAATTGATTCTGCTCGCCCACAGCAGCCCGCAGCGATTAAACCACAGAAGGAGGAGCCGTGTTTACAGTGTTCTTCGAGTAAGTGGGCATTGCTGAACACATAACACCTAACAGTTTTACCAGAGATGTATCTATGAGGACTTGGTTGTACTTTTGATGTCATGGCGGATAACGAAGCAGCATCATCTAAAATTATCTGTGACTGTGACCATGAATACAAATATACAGCAGGCAGTTGTCCTCAGTTTATAAGAAATTCAGAGCTACACCAGAACATTTATGAACAGGTCTTACTTTACTACTAATTTGTGTGTAACGTTAGCATGTTAGCATGTTTCCACTAATCACTTGGACTGACCTAACGTTAGTAGCGTTAGCTTTGCAAGCGAAGGCTGCAGGTAACAGCTTTGCTGTGTTAGGATTATGTTATGTCTTCACTGTGTATCTTCACATAAAAGAATACTCCGACGATTTGGGAGTTATGCTCTTTCTCTATCATTTTCATATTGAGACAACATGATCGATATCTTTTTTGTGTCTGTACATCCAGTGGCTGGGTCTCAGTGTTTAGCATTGCGCATATAGGGGGTCAGTATGTCCTGCGCTGTGATCCGCGGAGGGATACACCGGTGAGCAGGCACAGATGTAGCTTGTAAACAAAACTCAGCTGATTATTTAGCCTAGTGATATCTCCAGATTTTAGTAGCTGCAATGGACAACTTTGAACGCGATTTTGAAGAGTTTCTTGTAGCGGACACAGATCCAGAGCCATACCTGTTTGAGCCAGAGTACACAGTTGAGGAACTCCATGTGTTGCATGCTGAGCAGGCGAGAAGAGAGGCTGAATCCTCCGCTCCCATTTTGCTGCACAGAATGGGATTCGGTGCTACCATCGTTGGGGAGATATATCATCAGGAGGAAAACTGCCGCAGAGAGTGCATCACAAGGAATGAAAACTTTGCAGCAATCACTAATCCTGGTGTGATTGAAACTTTTTTTCATGCTCCTAAGATGAACTGGAAAAAACGCCCCAGGCCTGCAGGAGCTGATGGACAGCTTTCAGTCGGGTGAGTAATATCGTCCGTGTCGTCTCTTTGTTTGCTTTTACCGAGTGACCTAGCGTACCTTTCCGAAAGCCAGCTGCAGCTGTTGCTTACCGGTGTATCCCTCCGCGCAAGATTTAGCCTACTGACCCCCTACAAGTGCCATGCTAACCGCTGTCTCAATATGAAAATGATAGAGAAAGGGCATAACTCCCAAATCGTCTGAGTATTCTTTTCACATAATAATGCGGACTCAGCAGATGACTTGTTAACTGTTTATTCCTCCTTACACCAAACGTACACGGCTGCTTCTCATTGTTTCCAGTAGCACAACAACAGTTACTACATTACCCAGAATAACTTGAGGCTCACACTACTATGGTAGCCTTAGTAGCTCAAAATACACAACAGATTAGATTAGATCAGAACAGAAACACGACAGGAGAATTTACTGAGTAATTTTGTTGTTTCCACTAATTACTTGGACTGACCTGACGTTAGTTAATCCTCTCGCTCTCCAAAACAAATGCATGCAGTAATTGCCGGCTGCAGTCGGAATTTTACGACACCAGGCTGCGGGTGTCATACTGCTTCGAACAAAGGGGCGCTATAATCAACGAAAACGAAAAGTTCCGCACAGCTGCTTTAAGTAATAATATTACAATAATAATTACGGCTATTGTGGTACAATATGTTGTAGGTATATATTGATATATGATATTATATGTATGTGACAATAATCATGGGTGTATAATAACAGTAGAAGTATGACTAATGATAACAGCAGCAGTTTTAGGCATCAGGACTACGGCAGCAGCACAACCACACACGTCACACTATCCAGGCACCACTGCGATATAAGTTAACCTGCAAGACAGTGGAGCATAAAGACTCTGGAGAAGAAGCCGAGTTAGTGACATGCAGTAGAGCCGTGTTAGCGAGATGCAGTAACAGGAAATGAGTGTTAGCAAAGGAGAGAGAAGGAGAGAAGGTGCTCATGTATTATAGGAGGTGTATTACAGGAAGTCCCCCGGCAGACTAGGCCTATGTCAGCCTAACTAGGGGCTGGGCCAAGGCAAGCCTGAGCCAGCCCTAACGATAAGCTTTATCAAAAAGGAAAGTCTTAAGTCTAGTCTTAAATGTGGAGATGGTGTCTGTGGAGATGGTGTCTGCTTGCCAGCTTTTTTTTTTCTTCAACAACAAACACACGTGGTTGGGTTTAGGGAAAAAGAAATGTAGCTCAGCGTAAGTTAAATCAGGAAGACTTTCCAGGGCTCGAAATTGCAACCGTTTTGGTCGCATATGCAACCAAAATTTCATCTGTGCGACGTCAAAATATAATTGGGAGCACAGGTGCGAGTGTAAATAATTCTTCTGGTGCAACTATTTTTCACCCCTAGTCGAATGTCTCATTCACAAGACCCCCCCCCCCCCCCCAAGTTAGTAGGCTACATTGATAAAGTTCCCAGGCTTCTCTCTACCTTGTGAGTTGACAGTGACCAATCAAACGTGAGCTTGACCTTTAATGCTGATTTTAGATTGGTTATTAGCCTCAAATCACTCCGCAACTGCAGCACTTTTGTCACTCAGAACTTACTAGAAGCCAAAGCTAATTCAGAAGAGAAAATGAAGAGAACGCTGAAAGACTTTTTTAGAAAAAACACCACTGAACCACCACTGAACTAGTCTGGTGAAACCATCCTAATCTCGCAAGCTCATATTCTGTTTTGCTCCGCAGATCAGTCTGGCCATGCAGTCATAAAGGCACGTCATCAGAATAGGAGGGACAAGGAGCGGATTGAATGCATTTCGTAAACAACCAACATGTCTACTGATTTTGAAACTGCGATGGTAAATGTGTTGAATGAACTGGAATGTATATTTTCTTTAAAAGCAGAGCAAACAGCTTCACTGAAAGCTTTTATTGAAAAAAAAGATGTGTTTGCTGTCCTTTCTGCGGGGTGCGTGAAAGGGCACTTTGAGTGACAGTCCTTGATACCGCCCCTCGGGAATAGAGGAAATGTACAGTCCGTGTCCAGACCCATTAGCGTTTTGTGAATTGGGTCTGGCAACACCAGGCTACCACTGAACACCACTGTGAATGGAAGAGAAACCTTAGATGACGATAATATTGATGATGATGATGATGATGATGATGACAGTCATCATCAGTATTATCATCATTTCATACTGACGTGAAAGGACAGCTTTTTCTTTTGGTGTCTGACGCCAGAAGTCACTGACCAAGCGCTGGAGTGAGATCTGGTTGACAATTTACGTTGAAGATTTTGTATTAATTAAGCATCATTTTATCCCCATTCAAGTACATAGAGCGCTAAAGCGGAATCAGCTGATGATGCCAACAGAAGTCTCAAGTGTGGCTGCCCAGCCCAGTCTCATTCTGAAGTTGTCGAACACCGTCTCTTTGATGGTGATTTTGTTGAAGCAGAATTCAAGGCCTGAAGCTGGGCCAGAAGGCTCCCGACCTCATTCTCTACTTCCCGAACAAACTTACTTTGTTTTCTATTAAGAGTGTATAACTCAAACACTCAGAGGTCAAAGAATCACTGGAGACACGTAGAATCAGGTGCAACTGAGTTTAATGTGCACGCAGGCAACAGCACATACAACTCGTGAGTCAAGCTCCGGAGCAGGACTGAAGTTTCTTTTCTCTGTGCATCCCCTTTTAAAGCTGGTGAAGATTCTATTGAGTCTCCACCTTTTTTTCTTTTAATCCTACCCACTTGAGCCCGAACATAATGGTGTCATGGTTTTTCCCTTTTCCGCTGAAGCCAGTTTTAACAGTGTAAGGCTATCCTCTGGCAATCTGGGCCCGCCTCCCATTTCCAGGCCATATTAGGCCAAGCTGGAATTCCCCTAACTTTCCACCAATATGTCTGAGCTCATCCTCATGCTATTTTTTTTTTTTTTTTTTTTTTTTTTTAAAAAGATGTACAGTGAATCCTAGGTACTTTCCACCACAATGCTTAAGTGCTCAAAGAGTGTGTGTGTGTGTGTCATAGAAATACATGAAATAATAAACCAGTGTGTGACTGTAAGTGCACAGAGTACATTGCTTTAACAGGTATCTTTAAAGGTCAACTTCTACATTAAATGAGTACATTACATTACATTCCCCCCCTTTGGGGCTAACAAGTCCCAATAAATAGTGAGGGAGGAAAATATATATTCCCCCCTTTGGGACCGGAAGGTCCCATACTATAATCTACATGAATCAGCAAGCTTAACAGAGGGAAAAATATATATATAAAAATATATATATTCCCTCCTCTGGGACTGCAAAGTCCCACTCTACCCAAGCGATTAACTAAACATCAAACACACTACATTCTACTGGTTACAGCTTTGTATAGGCACAACAAGGGTAAGGCACTCAGTGTGTAATATCATTCTGTTACAGTGTTTAATCTAGAAACTAGAAAGGTGATTGTTAAGTAGTGCAACACACAAGATAAGTCACAGTGGGATACATCATCACTCCAGTGTATACATAATTATAGAATGATTACATTGAGTGGAACACCCTAGTGGTCCTGCAACTGTTGATATAGCACAGTCACTGGTCAGTGGAGTCAGTAGAGACATAGGCCGACGTCCCGGCCATACGCAGACAGCAGTAAGCTGTAACTTGATCCTTCAGTAACTCGATCTCAAGCTCCAACTCTCAATAGGTTGCCAGCTGCTTCCGCAGGTCTTGGTTGTCTCTTGTCAGGACGCAAACTTGAGCATGACCCTCTCCCGTCGATCCTGTTCATGCTGCACCTTCAGGACCCAGCGATTTTCTGCCATCCTGCTTGTGTGTGTGTAGTTGCGCAGCTTGTGCAAGCTAGGTCGCAGCTCTAGAGGGAGGCTGCACATTAGGTGGCAGTAGGGTTTTGCGGGAACATCATGGAGTTGGGTGCACAGATCATCCGCGAGCTGCTTGTATCTCTCGGTGGCGGGCTTCTCGTTTTGCAGCTCGCGGAGATGTATTTCCACCGCCTCAGGACACACATCGTATTGACGTTGCAACAGAACTCTGGTGGCTCGGGGCATTGGTCTTTGTGGCACGGGTGTGCATATGATGGCTTGGGGTCTTGGTCTTGGTGGCACGGGTGTGCATATGCCCACCGGAGGGGGCTGCAAGTGGATTGGTCTTGGCTGGGGCTCCCTGTCAGGGGGGCTAGTGGGAAAGTAGGACATGTGTACAGGTACCGGCCTTCCCTCATCAGTCTCTGAGTCCTCCATTGAAGAAGACATTGCCTCAGGGGCAGGATTGGGCAGTGGTACATCTGCCATCCACTGCTCGCTCTCTGGTGCCTCGTATTGCATGGGCTGCATTACCACGGAGGTTGATCGGGACTCGAGTACAGTTGACACCATGCATCGAGATGTAGAAGGTCCCACACCGTCGGGACACATCTCCCATGGGTTCATTATTTGGCTTGGGCCTGGCCGAGCCACGTTGTACACGTTGATGGCACTGGGGGGTTGGATAAAGATTCTCTGGTCTGCCATCCCTCCTATCGCGGTCGTTCCCCATTCCATCGTGGTCATTCCCTGGCCTGGGATCTCAAACGGTGGCTGGTCCTCTGGCATGGCACGTTGTGAGTTGTCAGCGGGGTTGAAGGGGTTGATGGGAGTCCAGTTCGGGATGTTCGTCAATGGCGGCTGCATAAGCGGTGGCACGTAGGTTTCTGGCGAGGTCATCGGCGCGTACTGGTACCAATGGGCTTCAATGGGGGCTCCTCCTTGGGGCACATGCGGAAATGGGGGTCGGTTGGTCAGCATGGGGGATGGGTTGGGGTGGTCTGGGCGCTCCTGCATGGCTGGGTGCTCTTGGTAGGCCAACCCTGGATTCTGCTGCTTCGGATACGGGGATCTCCAGCTGCTGGACATGCTCTGCACCTATCTATGTGTTGTAAGGGACATTTTTAGTTCAATTCACTTCCCTCTTTTCCTCCTTTTCCTCCTAATTGCCCCGTGGTATAAATAAACTATATATGTTAATCAGTCAATTGTTAGTGTGGGTTTGGTGACAGCAAGGGTTACCTGGATCTGTTGCCATTTATTTGGTTATCTCTTACCCTGAATTGGCTCTCCCTCTATATGACCTCGTATTCCCCTTCCAGGTTCCCCTTCATTGGCTCATATAGGTTTATGTTGTCAGCCATATGCTCATATACGTCCGTACTGTCAATCATAGGCTCATATAAATCGTTGTTCAATCTTTTGGGTGCATATGGTCTTACCCACGGTTCGTCTAGTCCCCACAATTCTCCTCTCTCGAGGAGCCTTTCCTGCTGTTGTGTCAGCATAACGAATTGTCCCGTGACCGCTCTCATGGCCCTTCTTACCAGGATCTGTATTAGGGGAAGGACGCAGCAGATTATCAAAAGAATGGTCAATAGAACGAGTCCAAATATTACTCCTATAGTCCGTAAGATTTTTCCAACGGAGAACTTCTCTAACCAGTCAAGATTTGATGAGGTTTTAGTGTTCCAATTGGAGTGCTGTACTTGTTGGTCTCTTAGTCTACGTATATTTTCTAAAGCTTGCGTCAGGTTGCCATCTTCACCCGTATTCATGGGGATGGCCGTACAACACTCTTCCCCTATTACATCACAGACACCTTGGTCTGGGGCTAACGTTGTTTCAATGACAAGTCTGTTCTGCACAGTCATTAGGGATGTAGCATGCAACTGTTCACTCACACCTTCCAGTGCTGCTATAGACCAATTTACGAACCTCTGTTGATTGTACCACAAATAGTTCACCCAGCGGCTATTGCGTGCTATGTATTGGGCATTCATTATGGCCCCTACAAATAGCAGAGCACCTATTCCTCTACCTGTCCCTATCCAGTCATCTCCTATGGTCTGATGTTCTGACGGGACCCCTTGAGGCACCTGGTCCCATGTGATGTATATTTTCTCATCCTCTGGCCAGGGTTTTGGGCCCCCAATCAATCTGCGTACCCTCTTTGGCCCGTCATCAGCCAAACTTATTATAGTGATTGGTCCTGTCAGCATGACTGGCGCACAAATTCCAGTCCAATTGGCTGGCAATACTGCTTTTACCTGTCTATCTTCCTGACACATCCAGAATATATCTTCTAGGAGATCCGTACCTTTGCTAAGGTCATAAATCCAAATCCATGTGGCGTGAGTGAGATTGCGCCCCATGACGTATGAGGTTTTGGCTGTGCCGCTTACCACCTGGTGACATTGAATCTGGCAGAAGTCTGATTGGTTTGCTTATGAGTGGCACTTTCCCACCGGGACCGGATCAATTCTTCCGCCTCGAGCGTGTTGTTGCTGCTGGTGGAATTCTCTAGCCAATATTCAATGTCCCCTCGGGCTACGCAAAAGGGAAATACAATATCTTGGGCCAAATGCACTACTGGTGGTACTTGAAATTCTTTTTTAATTTGCTCAGGAGCCCCTTTAAGACTTATTGGGCAGATTTCACTATTATTGGCGTAATTGGTTTTCCCTGCCGCCATCCAGATAGTACACTGTGCAAAACAGGTGTCTCGTCGTTCACAATCCTCTATACCTGGGAGGGGCCTAACTCTAGGTAGGCCTAATTTTCTGTGGCAGGCTATGCACAAGCTGTTGGTTACCTGTTTGGCCGAGTACTCTAACCACTGGTAAAACATATTAGATCTCTACGTGGTAGTCCTAATTAGTTCGGTGTCTCGTGCTGGCACGTTTCTGGTTCTCCTGCGAGGTTCTGGTTTTAGTTCGAGCCATTGCTGAGCCAGTTCTACGGGTACTGTGTGCCCGGTGTCTATGTTGGCGCAACCTTCATTGTCAGACCAGACTCTTGCTGTCACCATCCCCTCTGCACTACATTGTGGTCCCAGGTGTCGACTCATGAGGGTCTCTCTTTTCGGGGTACTGCTTTCTCAGCTGCTGCCACACTCTGTTGCGGTGTATTCCAAAGTCTTCATCATCGTATGCATTGCTAGTTACTGCTAGGCCCAACAGAGCTTCGTTGAACATCTCTTGGGTGGTTTGTTTGCCTGCCACATATGTGAGTAGAGCCTTGATGTCCCCCAACGCCATGTGTGCTCAGCACCTCGACCCATTCTTGTAGCAACTCCTGATCCAGTGTCCTTGTCTCTAACGGTTGTGCTGGGGGCTGCCATTCCCTGGTGTCGGTCTCTCCCATCAGTGTGTGTGGCGTCCATCATTAGGGGCCTGTTTAGTAATGAGTTGGGGAGGAGCTTGGTTCGAGCTGCCTCCGCCTCCAGCTGCTCCAGCAGTCTCCGTTGTTCTATGTCAGCCCTTCTCTGGCGCAGCATTGACTCGATCCTTTCTTTTTCCCTCCTGTACTGTTCTGCCCAGTTTAGTTCTGTGGTCACCGGGGTGCTAGTATCTCTGCCTAGTCGGGGGGTCTGGTCTCTTGCCTTCAGAATTGGCCTCGGCTGTCCATCAGTGGGAGGCGGCTTCTCGCCTTTTTCCTGTTGTTGTGTGGTTCTGTGGTTTCTTCTTTTTCCTGATTTTGACTCTTCTGTCTTGGTTTGGGGTCCGGATTGACTCCCGTCCTCCGACCCGGATTCCTTTGAACATCGCCCTCATTTCACCTCCTCATCACCTTCCTCTCTGTCTTCTTCAGAGCCATCTTCACTGTCTGTTGTCCATGCGTCCGCCTCTGTCTCTGCACCGGCACAAGGTGGCGTTTGCATTGTCAGTGTTCTGCGTGTGGGGAGCGTCTTCTTTCGTCTGCTCTTGGCCTTCGTGTCCCCGGCCAAGGTCACTGTGAACCTTCCTTCCACTTGGCCCTCCATTGTTGTTGCTGCTCTTGCCTCCCCTACCGAGCGCAGGGGGTACTGTCCCGTCTCTGATGGTGATGCGTCTTGTGGGTATGGTGGTGGTGGTGCTGGTAGGGGTGGTGCTGTGGGTATCACATCCGTCTGTGCCTGTGGGTCCTGAGGATGCTTGCTGCGCTCTACTTGCACCATTTGCTTCCTACCCCCTACTTGTCTAAACCACCCTAATACCTCCCTTTTTTTAGCCCTTTTGTTCTTTTTCTTATAACTCACCTTAGTGTCTTTTGCCTCAATGTGTCTTAGTTCTGACTCCACCTCGTCGCAACATGCCAGGTTGAAGGTTCCATCTTTAGGCCAACGATTTTTTCCTGATGTTCTTTTGTGCCATTTGGTCACACAGCGTTGGATTCAGTTTCTCCGACCTGGGTGTTGTGCCATCACTATCTCCATGGGTGTCAGAACCCCTTTTTCCATCTTTCCTTGGTTGGCTCCCATGAAGCCCTTTCCTTGGTTGGCTCCCATGAAGCCTTGTTTAACTTCACTTGCTCTTGGAATTTGTGGTTGCTCATCTGTTTCTTTTGTGTGTATCAGTACTAGTATTTTCCCTACTGTGATGGCAGTTTTGTATTTCTTTTCTCTCCAGGGGTTATATTCTAATTTATGTGACCTGTCTAATAGGGGGACTTTGGTTAAACAGCCAAATTTTTCTGTCTCCCAATCAACTTTTCTAGGCACGACAACAATCTGCAACCTTGGATTAAATTCCATTCCCATTCCGTTCTCTAAATCTTGAAATACTACCTGGTTCAGAGGAAGTGAAGCTATGGGTCCGCTTTTATAATTGTCACACAAATATTGCAGCAATGGATCTAATGAGCGAGGAGTCCACAAATCATTCAAAATCGTCTCCCACTGTACACCTGGAAATTCTTCCTTCATTTGTTTCAAATTGGTAAATTTAGTAATTATCCAAAGTTTTAGTCGAATCTCTTGCTCGTCTTGCCACTGTTCCTCACCCTCGTTGTCTATGTAGGAGTACATTACACTACAATTTCAGCATCAGATATCTGACGCAAGAAGCCACCTTTTGCAGCAGTATGATTATGCTGCCAGGTGCCATCAGTACGTAACATGCCCAGATGTAACCATTTACGTTATCATGATATGCAACCAGTCGGCTAGATGGCAATGGCTGTGGCGGTATGATATGCTGTTGAACGGCGTCAGGTTGAAACACTGTTGGTAACGATATAATAAAAGGAGCTAGAAAGTCCCTATAGGGCGGGTGGGAGGGGTATGGATGGGTCAAGCAAACCACAGAATTCCACACGGAAGGCTGGTGTTTGCTTGTTTCTCCTGTTTTTTTTTTTCTAAACCCAACCATGTACTTTGTTAACGTCCCTGCTCGGTAGCACAACCTAGAACATCAGCAGCAGATGCAGAAGGATGCCAAGCACATAATATGTTGACGTGAAAGGCCACTGACAAAGCAGCAACATCAACTTGGGATGGCTGCTCAGTGCGGAAGCAGTGCCGATGATCCGGATAATTTCAGGTGCAAATAGAAAGCTCTAGGTGTTTGCTCAGTATTCTGACATTAAGTGTTGTCTGAAGTTACCTGCTTTATCATGTTTTAAAGTGGTGGCTCCCAAACTTGGAGGTGCAGCATGGAGTTACAATCAGTGAGGATGTACAAGCAAATCATGGTGTCAAGTGTTTGAATGGACTGTGAGGTAATGCAAAGTAGATGATGATCCAACTTCAAGTCACACCCAACACCGCAGGTACAGACTCAAAGGCAGACATATGATGAGACTCAGCTCAGTAAAACATGAGACCTGCTGATCATCAGCCTGGTGTCTTGATTGTGCTCCTATGGATGAGCCATGATTGTTTTCCTCACAAATCCCACCTAAGTGTGACTGACTGAGCTGTTTGTCTCAACTTTTTCTACCTTTAAAAAACTCAGAGAGTTTTCTTTATTTTCAAACACTGAAACATGCTGCTCTGATTAATTACCGCCGAACAAAGGGATGGGTATTAGTTACCTGAGTTGCCTGCATTGCATTCTACAAAGAATTTGAACTAAAAAAAAATTCTACAATCAGAAACGGTGGCCTGTGAACTTGATAGCATTTGGAAAATTGAAACACCCACACATACACATACACACAAACACTCACACAGAGCACAAAAAGACTCTGCGATCCCCCTCCCCCTCCCTGTCACCACACAGACACACACGCACACAGACACACATGCACACACACACACACACACACACACACACACACACACACACACACAGTTAATAGCTGCTAAGAAATCACATTTGGTAAATTGCATTGTGGCACTAACCTTTTCTCTAGCAATTAAATGAGTGAGGAGAGGAGGCCTGCCTTAATGAAGTCAGCAATTTACTACTACACACACGTGCACACACATACACACACACATCTACCAACAGTCGGCTGAGAAGGATCAGCTTATGAAGTTTTTTAAAACAGGGGTTTTTAATTTCTTGGTAATGAAATTTGCATGTTGTTTCTGTATTTTTTCTTCACCATTAAGCTGATAAACTATGAGTCGTGTTGAGTTTCAAATCATAGACAGTAAGATGGGAGGAACTTTGGGGATTGCAGAATGATTGGGAGCAACAACAATGACAAAGAAAAATTAGACTTTCTTCTTACTTTAAACTTTAAAAGGAGTCAAGCACATTTTCAGTGGACATGAGCTCCATCACAGTTCTGTCAGCTTTGCATGGACACAATCTCAAGGCCCAGCTGAGGTGTGGAGAGTATCCTGTCTGGGGACTTATTAATAGCCCCTTTTACACTGCCAGATCTGTTGATGATGCCGCATGTGCAAACCACTGGCGGTGGATAAACAGTGAACAGCTGATAGTAGGAATTAGCGAGCAGCTAGTAGCAAGAGGGAAATGCAAACCTGACAGACACTGTAAAGATGAGAAACTGGGGAGATAAGGAATAGCATGCCCTCCTTGCCCTCGCAAACGAAAAGGCCATTAACCGTCAGATGACAGGGCCGGTGAAGAACGGGCCGATTTACGAGAGAATAGCTGCCTGACTATTGCCGCCTGACTGTTGCCTATTGCCTGACCTGCTTACGTCACATGCTGAGCTACACGTTTTGTTACTTGCTCATGCCCCCCATTGCCCCGAAAAAGGCGCATTCTGTATCAACAAAAGTAGCTAGGTGGCAATTTTCCACCCTCCCCGATTTTGTTTTTATACTGCCAATGCTGAAAAAAGACTGATCGGGCTTTCCTGCAAATTTGCACAATTCCTATCTAAAAAGGGCTAATGAGTAAGGGAAGAGGAAACGTGAGATAGGCAGATGGATTGATGCCACCGTACTGTTGTGCTGAAGACTTTCAGGTCAGCCTACATTCCAGCTCTCACCTACAGTATGCTTGTGAGTTTTGCGTTATGACCAATAGAGTGGGATCACAGATGCAAGAGACCAAAATGGGATTCCTGTGAAGGGTGGCCTGGAGATAGGGTGAGAAGAGCCCTTGGATTGGAATCTTTATTCTGTCCACCAACTGCAAAGTATCTCCAACACAAGTTCATCCCTCATTAGGTAATACTTAAAAGTGTCCAGAGCCCATTTCACCGCCAAACCTTTTTATGCCTCCATGCTGGCGATTGCATTGGCCAGAGGCATTATGTTTTTGGGTTGTCCGTCCATCAGGTTATCTCAAGAAAGCCATGAGGGAATTTCTTCAAATTTGGGCGAAATATCAACACAGACTCAACGATGAACATATGAGAATTTGGTGGTCAAAGGTCAAAGTCACTGTGAACTCACAAAACATGTTTTTGGCCATAACACAAGAATTCATGTGCTGATTGTGACAAAATTCCACACAAATGTCTAAAGGCATAAAACAATGAAGTGTTGACTTTTTTATATCCAAAAGGTTAAAGGTTAACTTCACTTTGACACGAGGCCAGTTCTACGCAGGGGCAAGAGGGGGCAATGCCCCCTTAAACAAATGTCTTGCCCCCTCAAATCAAATCCGCAGAAAAAGGCACAAAACAGAAAAGTTTTCTCATCTGTCTCCACTCCACTCCGTGCTGTGTGCCAGCTGTGTGTGATCTACTGTCTGCAGTTGGCAGAGACCCTCCCCCCAGTAAACACCCAATCACTGTTTAGTATGCAAATGAGCCAAGATGCATCAGTGTCAGGTTTCTCAGTCTCAGTGAGGCAGAATGCAGCAGTAAAGTGAAGCTCCGTTAAACTTGTTGTAGCATCTCGTGTCGTGAGATACTTAAAATATAGATAACAACAAAAAACAAAAGTAAAAATAGCAGTGTGAGCATAGAGAGTGAGCCTGTCAGTGCGAATGTTTCTTCAATCACACAAGCACAGCGATGAGTGCCTGCTGCATGTCACATGCTGAGGACAAATGCCCTGTGTGTGCCAGACCCCTACATAAAGCCCCACCCAGCCTCTAGTTCTGCACGCTGTTTTTTGATAATCACAGCGATTTTTACAAAGCTTTTATTAACTTTTCACTCCTGCAGCTTTCAGCAGCACAAAGGAGAGTGGAGTGAAGTGAAATCTGTTAAATTGCTAACAAAAAACACAAAAAACAACAAAAAAAACATGACAAAAAAACAAAACAAAAAAGTATAAAATGTTCTGCTCTAGCCTATATCTGTTGTGTTTGTTAGTTCTGTTAGTTTTATAAGACTAGCTTTGGTAAATACTGGCTATAGTGAGGTTATTGTAATTATTAGGTTCAAATTTATTTCATATGTCTAGATGCCTAATGGCCATCCAAAAAGATAAATGTTAAGATGTTGGTTGTGCCTGGATGAAGGATATTTTTATTTTATTTTTTCTTAATTTTTATTTTATTTTATTTTTCAGTTTTCCTTCCTGAGGGATTGCCACCTTATTGTGATCAGGGGGTTTGCGTGCCTCAGTGATCCTAAGAGCTATACCAGCAGGAGCTTAGTCTTAAAGAAAGACAAGGAAGAAAGAGGAAGAGGAGAAAAAACGACAAGATAAAGGTATGTTTGCATGTCTTGGTAATGTAACATTTGGTGTCAAGGAGATTTTGAAAAGTTTCCTCAAACTAGGAAAGTCCCTAATTATTGTTGATATTTTGTTCCAGCTACGTTAGCCTATAATAGCAAATTAGCTAGTTAATGTTAATTCAAAACTAGAGAAATGTCTCTTTTAACTGATAGGTTAGATAGCTTACTATTCAAGCTAACGTTTTTGTGTTTGTGTAATAGCTTACTTTGAATAAGTTGATTCTCAGTGTATATATTCTGGGTCGCTTTTTGGCATCAAAACAACGTTTCTGATCACAGCGTTTGATAGCAAATGTTTAATAACAACAACAACATTACAACATTAATTACAGACGCAGTGACGTTTGCTAGCAATATGTTTTTTCATTAATGAATTAACTTAGTTAACTTATAGTTTGAGATATGTTGTTTGCTGCAGAGCATAGTAATTTATGTGAGTAAATAAACATATTCATTTTACATCAACTCCCTATTATGCTCATAAGTTATATGAAACTTCCCCAGGAGCACTGTTAAAGTATTTTGGAGGAGGCACTGACTCAGCCCAGGGGCAGTCCACCTCCTCAGGCTCAGCCAAGGCTAATGAATCAGGTGAGGGAAAAACTGTCACCATATATATTTAATTTCTAGTCAAAGTATCTCATTAAGATATACTAATATAAGATATAATCATATGACAAGGGACATGTTTTTCATCTTAGGACCATCTCCATCCTCTGACCCATCCACTGTGCCCACTGTCACCTCTGTGTTGCAGTTTATTTAAAACAAAAAATAATAAAGCAGACTGTGTTTACAGTAAATTACACTTTATATCACTTTAAATATTAAGTGTAAATCAACCCAGGCTGCTCTTGTAGCTGAATTTGCTACCATTTCAGATTAAAAACCATAAATGGGTAAAACATGCCAGGCTGCTCTTTGAAGTTTATGTTTTGATTCTCTGTGTGGTCAGTAGGGGGAGTTGCTGACTTTGCCAAATATTAGTTGAAAGATTTTTCAGCAAGTTTGCAAATCTGTTGTCTGCTTCCATGGCCTTAATCACTGTGGATTACAATCTAACTACAACAAAAAGTTCTCACATCTAGTTTTACAAGTGATGACAGAGTAGAACATGAAATAACTTACAGTAGGTGTGTGAATGATCAATAATCAGTATTACTGGCAGTAATAGAGGGCCCCAAAATCAAATTTTGCTTAGGGCTGTTGCTTAAAAGTAAAAGCAGTAAAAATACCCCAAAAAAGGCCTAGGGTCCATAGGGTTAAAATGATTCGGAAGTTACACCTTAAGTTTTGCGAATTACATGTTAAGTGGCCGCGAGTTATGCTGTAAGACTGGAGAAAGTAGGTGGGAAATGACCAGAAGTTCCACTGGAAGTCCGGGCAAAGTAGGACGTAAGTGAACAGGAGGTACGCTCTAAGAAGCAGCCTAGTTATACGGTTAGACACAGGGAAATACGTGCGGGAAGTGAGCGGGAGTTACACTGCACATCTGTGGAAGTTGAGGTAAAGTAGGTGGTAAGTGAGGACGCGGGCCGTATTATGTAGTTTTACCAAAAATATAAATATTTCTTTTTAATCAACATTTTGTGTTTCTGTTCCAAAATAAAACCCCTCTGACAATGTGTCATTTTACCCAAACATTTTTCAACTGTCATTTTTAATCAGAAAAGCAGACATATGCTTTTTGGCATGCTGTGGTGTAAAACATCTGTGCAGGGCCGCCCCTCCCTAAACGCAGAACACGCGCTGTGCGTAGGGCCTCATCTTCCATGGGGGACCACATTTTGCGCGAGGGGACGCATTTGCGCATATGCGCAATGGATGTGCACATGCGCTACCGTGAGGCGCGCGTAGAATCAGCTCGAGGAAGGAGAGAAGAGACCTGACCATCCATGTGTCGCTGCAATGATTGACAGCACTGGACATCTGAACAATCAGAGGTGTGCGCCAGCAGGCACTTGCAGAGCTGCAGCAGGTGAAGAGTTGTCGACATGTCGTCCAAAAGAGCCTCAGGAGTATGTGCGGGGACGGGAGGTCGGGCGGGCTCCACGGAGGGGGAGACCCGAGCCTCGGGGGTATGTGCGGGGCCGGGAGGTCGGATGCTCCCAGAGAGGGGAGAGGGAGAAATATAGCTAAATAAGATGAAAATAGAAAAGAATGTCTCTGTATTTTATTTCTGTTTTCAGTGTTTAATTAAGGTGGGAGAGGCGGAGGGCTGAGGGAGATCGGACGCCTCCAGAGAGGGGAGAGGGAGAAATATAACAAAATAAGATTAAATAGGAAAAACCTGTCCCCCTCTTTTATTTTATTTTCAGTGTTTAATCAAGGGTGGGGGATTGAGGTGGTGGAAGTTACTTTCTTTTGATGAGTAATTGATGGCTTTTATTTCAGGTTGAATTTTTTATTTTATTTGACTCATACAGCCAAACTACTGTATCTACAGTACATTTGTTATTGCCAATAAAGGTTGTCAAGTTAAATGGCAAGTTGTTGTACTGTCATCTTGTACCTATGATACATTTGGGATGGGGGCCTCCAAATAAAATTTCGCTTAGGGCCCCAATTTGGTCAGGGGCAGCCCTGCATCTGTGCATACACTCATTGCACACAAGCCATTTTTTCCCCCAATTTTTGGTTCGCCTGGTCTCCTTGTGTATTAATGCTTGTATAACCTCAACTCTGTACTGCTCAATCAAGTTCTATACATCTTTTTTTTTCGTATACGACATGAGAGACCTACGAGGGTTAACCGGGTCAGATAAATAACGTATACATAGCCCCGGGTGTCTGCAAAAATACATTTGTATTATGTTTTAGTAATGCAGAGCACTAATACACATACACATGTGGATACATAAATAGCTGTAGTGCCTCCTCCACCATGACTCCTTTAGATCGGTAAAATATAGTTGATGTTCAGTATGTTTTCAAGATATCAATGTTGACTGACTTCTCCTTTTTTTCAGATGCACCCCTCTATTTTGAGTGACGAAGCCAGTCTGGGGCACACAACCCTTTCAACCTTTTGGGTGTCCTTTCTGCCCCAAATTTAAAACCAAAAATGAGAGCGCGATCCAGCGGCACCTGAAAAACCATACGGAAAATGCAGTTCATTTCGATGGTATGTTGATGAGAAGTGTCTGTTTGAGATCATATACTTCTACATGTAACAGTAATGTTTAATGATATTTGTTTGGGACAAAACAGGACATTTTAGGCTGCATCTTGGGATCTTGGGATTTGTGGAACAGTGGTTGACATTTCATACCATTTTCTTACATTTTATAGACCAAATAAATAAATTATTTTACTGTTTTTTCCATTTTATTTTCTTTGTTTTTTCTACTTTTGAGATTGATATGGATATCTGGAATAAAAACTTGTTCACGGAAAGGAGAACTCCAAGTCTGCTTCTTTATGTTGCCAGTACAATAGTGTAATATTGTGTTTACATGTATTCCTGAATTATAATAGAATACATCTGACAATATGACAATCTAATTATTACGTTCATTTAATAGTTAAATAGTTACAATTAACCATACTGATGTAAGAGTAAGTATGACATTTGCTGTGTCCATGGTTTTCAGTTGTTTTGAATGACCTGATAGTAATCTGCATGTTGCAACTGTAGCCCAATAAATAAAAGTGCTCACCTTATCTTTGTTAAAAATTAATCCAGCTAAAATTCATGTGTTTGCTGATTTTCTGCATTTTCTTTTATAATATATAGATAGATAGATAGATAGATAGATATGTATAATTGTTGACTGCTTCAAAGTTTGTAAATGTATAGCTAAAATAAATAATATAAAAAAGGCTGACTTCTGGGGGGGAAAAAACAAACAAACAAACAAAAAGACTTCCGGCATGGACTTACGGTATGTATACAACTTTCAGTATGGGCTTCCAATATGTAAACACGAAGAAGATTAACTTCCGGAATGGACTTCCGCTATGGACTTCCAGTATGGACTGGATATATGGCGGCGCCCTTGTCCGCCATCTTGCCTGCAGTTGGGTACTCTTGCCAGTTTGGGCAAGGCCCACAGAGACAAGACAGAGGGAATGTTTACCTCTTAGACAGATTTAAACCATAAACTGTACAGAATAATGGACGTAGCCAGTGATTAAAGCCAAAAATAATCTTTTTACTGAAATCTTTTTTATATGCCTCAGCCACATCATATTTCCCCTCTGCAATTTGTAAAACATATAACACCAAATTATGAGATTTCAGTGTCATTCCACACATTACCATTGCTGATGTTCTCTCATGCAGCCATCAAGTTTAAATACTCTGAACCAGGGCTATTCCATTACACATTCAACTGGGCCGGATTTTAAAACCAGGAAATGTTGATGTGCCAGACATTTTCAGCAGCAAGCAACCTACTGAAAACTTCTTCATTCTTTTTTAGCTTTTGGTAATGACCCATTTTAAACAAATGAAAATTCATTTTTATCATTCCACATTTGAATCTCTGACTCTGACTGAAAAACATCACATAATGCAGAAAGAGCAATCAATGTGCAGTAACTGTGCATTGATAGCTCACAGTAACAGTAACTACAGTACAGTAACACACACACACACACACACACACACACACACACACACACGCACGCACACACACACACACACACACACACACACACACACACACACACACACACACACACACACATCTCCTGACATTTTCCGTGTTTAGGAAAATACATAGGACATAGTTTTATAGAGTCTGTGGCAACAACAGTCATGTTTACAACAGCAAAGTCATTATATAAACTCAATAATATCTCACTGGAAACAAACCTAACATGTCAATAAAATAAATATTATTCCTGACATCACAATACTGAGTGAAAAAAGTAACATTACATATGCATGAAGAACACAGACATCAGTATCAGTCATTCAGCCTGCTCTCTGTCCCCCCTCTACTGAGGAGACTCACTACATTTTAAGTTTAAAAGTTAGACTACATTCAGACGGCTTTCATTTTTGTTTTTAACAATTTAATATTAGTCCCGCTAGTGCAATGTACTTGTGTAAACTGTGATTGTAAACCATAATGGCAGTGAATGTAAGAATGTGGAAAGAGCAGATTGAAATATGACTTTCTAGATGCTGAACCTGTGTATTGTTAAAGTACTGGCTTCCTGTTGCCCTCTCTGACCCAAACATCAGATGGCTATCTGACCCCCCCCCCCCCCCCCCCAAAAAAAAAAAACAGATGAAGATGATGGCAGATTGAGACTGTTACAACGACTGTGTGTGTTGGCACACTCCAGCTCTCCACTGACTCTGTGTTGTGTCTTCTCTCTCTGGGTCAGTGGGCCTCCAGCTGCTCCAGCAGTCCCTCTGTTGGTGTTCTGTTTGTGTTCAGGGTTCCTGTGTGTGTGCCTTGTGTGTGTGCCGTGTGTGTGTGTGTGTGTGTGT
This sequence comes from Epinephelus moara, assembly GCF_006386435.1. Lineage (NCBI taxonomy): Eukaryota > Metazoa > Chordata > Actinopteri > Perciformes > Serranidae > Epinephelus > Epinephelus moara. The sequence goes on from NC_065525.1 coordinate 3,813,706, forward strand.
GTGTGTGTGTGTGTGTGTACTGTATTACGAGGGAATAAATGGCATGCTTCAGTTGATGTGGAACAGCTCAGCAGCTTGCCTCTGTCTGTTGTCAGCAGTAGCAACACATTCTCCTTCCTCTCATTCTGGCCCCGGCCCGCAACAAAGCATTACAGGGTTAGGACAACTGAAGTCAAAGAACAGCAAAGTTAGGTGCTTGGCCTTATGGACAATAATACTAGTATAATGTCCGTATATTTGTTTGATTATTGTACAGGCCTACTGGGCACAGGCCCAGGGGCCCAAAGTAAAAGCTTGATTTTGAAAAAGGATGGACACAAAATTGGCTCAAAGAGACACAAAACAACAACAAAAAAGACAGAAATTGACCACAGAGATACAAAGGACCAAAAAAAACCTAAAGGAATTGACCAAAAAGAAACACAAAACAACCAAAAAAGACAGAAATAGCCTTAAAGAGACACAAAACAATCAAAGAAGACAGAAATTGCTTCAAAGAGACACAGAACAATTTAAAAAAAGACAGAAATTGGCCGCAAAGAAACACAAAATTACAAAAGGACACATAATGACAACAACAACACCAACAAAAAAAGAGGCAAAACCACCACAAAGTCTGTGTGTCTCACTGCTTTGTAGGAAAGGTGGTGGGGCCTTTTTTGCATATCTGTGCCCAGGGGCCCATTGCCTCCCAATCAACCCATGGCTTTTTTTTATTGATATTTTTATTAAAGGTGTAGCACATGGTAAAACAGAGTGGTGTCAGTACAACAATGAGTGTCACCATTTTTTTTCTCAAGCACAATAATTATAGTGATAACAATAATAATAATAATAATAATAATATATAAAAAAAAAAGTGCTATAAATTCTGATGGACAAGAGTCAGACCAACAACAGACAGACAAATGACTGAAAACAACAAAATATATGTTGTACGTTTGAGAGATGCAATCATACCAATCATGCTAAACCAGGACAAAAGAAAAACAAACAAACAAAAAACCTTTAAAGAGAATTAGTAAATAAATAAATAAAACAAATTCAAAACACAAAATCCAAGGAGAATAAAAAAGAGTGGGGCGGGGTCCGTCAGTCGGGAGACAGGGATTGAAGAGAGTTAAAATATGTAAGAAAGGACTGCCACTTATTGTAAAACTGATCTGATTTAGCTCTGATTGAGTGATTAACATCTATCTTTAGAAAGGACATGATATCACTGAGCCACTGAGTGCTGGAGGGAGCTGTAGTAGACTTCCAGTGGAGAAGAAGATGGCGTCTTGCCAGTAAAGAAGTAAAAGCTAGAACTTCTAATTGTTGGGGGGTGTATCGGTTATAGTCCTCGGGAAACCCAAAAATGGCAATATGGGGAGAGACATTTATATTTATTGAGAGAATTTCTGACATAGTATGGAAGTCGTTTTATCCAAAACAGGACAATAATGGACAAGAAAAAAAAAAGTGGGATAAATTACATGGAGGACCACTGCATTATTCGCAATTGTCGGTGATGTTAGGGTAAATTTGAAACAATCGAGCTTTGGAGAAGTGGATCCTGAAAAGTACCTTAGATTGTATGAGTCTGAGATGAGCGTAAATTGAACTTGTGTGGATTTTATTAAGGGCAGCATCCCACCAGGAATCCTCCAAGTTCAACCAAAGTTCATGTTCCCAGGCGACCTTGACATTGGTAACAGGTGCACTGTTATAGGAGAGGAGAATGCCATATACTTTTGAAATAAGTGACTTTTGAAAGGAGTCAAAACAGAGAAACTCGTCCAACAGTTGACTCTGAGGTACAGAGGGAAAGGAAGGAAACAAGGATTTTATGCAAAGTATAGTTTGAAAGTAGCGGAAGAGATGAGACGGTGGGAGGTGAAACTCACTTGATAAGTCTGCAAAGCTACGAAAAAAAACATCCCTATACAGGTCTTTAAAAGCGTTCAGGCCTTTATTGTGCCATGCAGAGAAAGTGGGGTCTGTAAATGTGGGTTGGAATAAATGATTCCTCAGTAAAGGAGTTAGGGAAGATACTGAGGTGAGTCCTAAGTGCTTCTGGAACTGGTACCAGATTTTGAGGGTGGAAGTTACAACTTGGTTGTTTGTTAAGCCAGAGGGTTTGGTTGGAATAGCAGAGGTAATCAGAGCTATGAGTTAAGATGAAAGACAAGACTGTGCCTCTAATTTAGACCATAACAGATATGTTGATTTAAACCAGAACAAGATTTTGTGGATGTGTGCTGCCCAATAATACAGTTGGAAATTTGAGAGAGACAATGCACCATAGAATTTGCATTTTTGGAGTATGGATTTACGAATTCTGAGGGATTTTCCAGCCCATGAAAAGCAGGAAATAGTTTGATCAATAACTTTGAAAAAACTATTTGGCAGGAAGAAGGGGAGAGATTGGAACAGAAATAGAAATTTGGGCAGGATATTCATTTTAACCGTGTTAATTCTTCCAATCAGGGATAGAGGTAAGCTTCCCCATCTTTGAAAGTCAGATTTAATTTTTGACAATAAAGGGGGAAAATTAGCAGAATAAAGAGAAGGTAATGTTCTGGTTACATGTATCCCAAGGTACTTAAAGCCAGAGGGGCTCAGTCTAAAGGGGACATCAGGCTGTTTAAGTTCTAGTGCTGGAGCATTGATAGGATTACATTCACATTTAGAAATATTTACTTTATAACCAGAGAATCGGCCAAAACTCTGAAAAAAAGATAAAATTGCTGGTATGGAGTGATTTGAGTCTGAGACATACAGCAGCAAATCATCAGTGTTGAGTACCAGCTTAAAAAAAGACAAATATCCAAATCTCTGCAGTTCCTTCAGGCCTCTTTCATTAATAAATGTGGACGCTAAGATCCTAGCTAAAGCTTTAGCCCATCGTTTAGAAAATATTCTCCCATCCATTATTTCAAATGAACAAACTGTTTTTATAGTACCCATACCCTCTTAAATATTATTTACTCCAAAAACCACACAACAACCCCTGAAGTTGTGATCTCAGTCAACACCAAGAAAGTATTCGACAGGGTCTAATGGGACTATTTGTTTACTGTACTACATAAATTTGGGCTTAGTAAGGTATTTATTTAATGGATACACCTTCTCTATACTGTTCCACAAGCCAGCATTTCCACCAATGGTATTCAATCCACTTTTTTCACTTTATCTTGTGGCACGCGACAGGGATGTCCCCTATCTCCTCTACTGTTTGCATTAGCAATAGAGCCCTTGACAATCTATCTATCTATCACGATTGGGCTTGGACTCTTTACCTCTCACTTCAATATGTCTCAGTGAAAATGGGTTTCTAGAGTCCTTACAATAGAAAATCTCTCTCCCACCTCTCTCTCTCAAAAGAACATTATTGTTGTACTAAACCTACTAGTACAAAGCATATATTTTTTTATTCAAATAATGTGAACATTTTCTGCAGCTGGGCCAAATCCTGTTTCCTGTGTAAAACCAGCACTCAATTAAGTTATTTTAGTAACAATGTAATGTGCAACTATGTGTAGCATGCTACGGTAGTGATGCATGTCACGTGACATTTCATTTCATTAGTAAAAACAAACTTATTTTAAGCCAAACCATGATGTTTTATTCCACACCTAACCACATGCTTTTGTTGCCTAAACTTATAAAAGATAAACATGAAAATTAGGTGTTTTACCTGTAAACTTATTTTTGAAAAAAACATACAAAAAAACAGATGTATTTAACAAGCAGCAATGGAGCAAAAGACACAATGCAAGTAAACTGACATGCAGTCCTAGAACATCCTGACCCAGTAGGGTACGTGATGTTATGACGTTTAAACACTATGGCACTCCCACTATGGTGCTACGCAGTAGTGCAGAGGCTTTGAGCTCTCTCAGTTGGTTTGCAAAAATCATCAACGCACAGCTTCCCACCCTGGCAAACATTTACAATACTCGCTGTATGAATAGAACACTAAACATTCTGAAAGATGCATCTCACCCTGGACATCTTCTGTTTGTAACTCTGCCCTTTCAGAAGTACTACAGAACAATAAAAACCTGCATGACTAGACTAAGGAACACCTTCTACCCAAGTGCTGTTGTGCAGTTGAATCAATTACACACAATCATGTGCGACTGATTCAGAGCCACATCACCCTACCACATTTACCCCCTATATATTGCACTATTTTATTATTAATGTGTTCATTTTGTTATTGTTGTGCCTTGCTTTAAAAGACTAATTTATATATTATCTATTTATTTTACGTGTATTATTATTTTATTTATGTATATTGTGCACAGCGGGGAGTTTGCAGTTTCGTTGTATGCTTTCTGATATAATGACAAATAATGTTCTTCATATTTAGGTCCTCTGACAAAGCGGCAGTAGTTGACGAGTTGAGATAAGAATGCATTGGAATGTCTTAAAATTGCTACTTCTCTAGAGAGTTGAGGCTGAAATATCGGACATATCTAAATGCATTGTGAACCTGCAAGGACGTGTGTCAAGACCCTGCCAGCGTGTGGGCTCACAGATATTTTGATGCACATATGAAACATCATTATGAGGTGACACAGGGCTTAGGGCCTCAGTTTTTCTATAACCCTGGCCAAAGCCCTGAGCCTGGGAAGGTACAAAATACATTACTTATAAATACGTTACTAATATGTTTTAATATCTTCACGGAATACAACAACTACAGTTTACATTGAGCTTCTTTTTCTAAAGAAGCTGCAGAGACAGTATGATCTAGTATTCAATATCATCATCAGCCCCTTCATCAGTTTGCAGTTATTTTGTTATGATCATTTTGTTTTGTGGCCAGTCTTTGATATCAGCTCTTTAATCTGATGTACTTAAATTGTTGTAATTAAATATATTACATTTTCGGACCAATCAGAAAGATTTTCTCTCTGCATTTTCATCACCCTCTCTGGCTCTGAAAATCAGACTGTTTGTAAAAGACAATTTCATTAACTATCCATTTAGTTCAAAATGGAAAATCTAATTGGGAAATCCTCATGATATCTGTGCATATGTGTATGTGTGTGTGGATATGCATATGCGAGAGCGTGTATGTCCACTGAATAAAAGAAAGCTTTTAATTGCATTGTTCTTTGATCAAAGCATGTTTATTAGTGGGTGAAAGACACATTAACCTTTCCATCGGCCCTGACATTTCCTCTCCTCCTAAATGGAGAATTAAAGACCATTGGAAAGTCATTAGTGAAATTTACTGCTTCTGTTGGCTGGTCAGCCATTAAAGAGGCTGCAGGACCACAGAACACTATTCACAATCTCCTGCCAAGTCACTTTTTATTGTTTAAAGGAGAAGTGCATGTAGACAAAAAGCTTTTCCCTCAACAAGAGCACTGATTGCTGTCAGGAAGTTAACAAAGGTGAGAATTACAGTTTGATTTGGCAAAACAACAACTAAAAATTAAGGATGCACCTATTGTTAAATTCTGGCAGTGCTGATTCTCATGCTTCAAATAACAATTTGGCCCGTAGCCAAGGCTGATACTGGTTTTTGTTGTTGTAGTTGTTGTTTATTTTGTTTTTGTTATTCTTTATTCCTAATAACTGAACTATTTAAAAGACATTTAACTCTTCATTATACTGTCTTTGAATGAGCACAAATCCAATCATAAACATTTATGAAACAAAAATGATCATACAGTATGCCCCCTCTAATATTAATGATAAAGGGAGTCTCATACTTGGTAAGATGCATGTTTATCTTTACAAAGATAGGTCAGTATCTCTGCCTTGTTGCAGCTTAGTCTTTTTATCTTTTCCGTCATGATGTGAGATGTAGAGCTAAACAGTCGCTCACTGAAAGCAAACATGAAAACAAATTATGCATGGGAATGGCACCCGTTGTCCTCTTATGTCATGCCAGAATCGTTCCGAGTCAGCAGCTGGATATTGTTCTCCAAATCCGACCACAGATAACCAACACAATCAGTGCATCCCTACTAAAAATTCTATGAGATAAAGTTCATTCTGTGGCTACTGATGTGTGTTTCTGAGGGTTACACTTCAGGGAATTGCTGGTAGACAACCAGCAGCAAAGCTTCACAATATACTACCAATATTAACAGTCCCTAAAGTCCCTGAACTGAATCATCTGGATCAGCAGACTGTGTAAAAGTGGTAAAAAATATATTTATATTTTTCAAAAATCTCTTTTCCTTTACCTCATGTTACAAGTAAGTAAGTAATGTCCACCCAATAAGGGAATAATAAAAGAACACGTTTTACTGATGAACCCACACAGACAAATCACCTGAATCTGCAGCTCCCCCTGGTTTTACAGAGCCAGACTCATTCCAAAGAAGTCAAACACTGGCGCTTGGGCAGTGAGTTCTGCGTCAGACACCGCTGAAATAGGCTGTCCTTTCTGGTTGGCATAATACATGGCTGGGCTCCAACAGTGTGTAACAGCGTTCAACGGTGTGTCGGGGGGAAACGCGGCCAGACAACAATGTCGTTAAGGGAGTGAAAAGTCAGAGTAGAGCGGGTGGGAGATCTGGTAGATGGGTTTGCATTTGCTGGCTAAACGTAACCATGTGCGTTTGTTGGCTAGACATAAACCATGGATGTTTGTTGGGTAAACGTAACCGTGTGTGTGTTGGCTAAACTTAACTACATGCATGTGCTGCATAAACAAAGCCACATGTGTGTGTTGGGTATGCGTAATCTTGTGCATTTGCTGGTTATACGTAACCACGTATGTTTGTTGGGAAATGTAACCACGTACTTTTGTTGGTTAAATGTAACTATGTGTGTTTGTTGGCTAAACGTAACCATGTGCGTGTGTTGTTGGAGGAAAAAAACATCAATTCCCAATGTTATACCGACATAGTATGTTTATTTTGAGAGAGAATGTATGCAAACTGTACATTTCCTGCGAAAACAGAAGTGTATTTTGAAAAGACATAATGCATGTAACAGGCTGAGGCTGACACAGCATCCCAGAACGTCAACAGATGCACCCTGGCTACCTTGCACATCGAGGTGGAAAGTCCAAGACCAAGTGACATTACTGTATGTGAGTGAGAGTGTGTTGTTTCAGACATGGAATATATTACAGAGCTGGCTTTATCTATCTGTAAAGGCCCAGACACACCAAACCAACATCAAAGAACGAGCGGGATTGAAGGCTGACTGCAGCAGCCAACAATGTAAGAATACACAAAAAAGTTACAGTTACTAAATTACAGTGCACAAGTTAACCATTTTACACACAGTGGTCGCAACAATTGGCAGCTATTTAAAAGCCATTTTCTTGTATATGCAAGGTTTTTTTATGGTATTGTTGCATATTAGCCACCACAGTGGACCCTAGTAGATCATACCACACACTGCCACCCAGGGGCTAGGTATTGTAAGTGCAACACAAATCTCTCAAAACCAAGATGACTGACGGAATGCATGAAATGATCAGAGTAACTGAAACCCCCTCAGTCTGCGGAGGGATAATGACGCGGGGATAATCACGTGGGGACACTTGTTAGCCTGTTCCAATGTGTGTTCACTGAATGCTAGGGAGGACTCTTGCCTTGCCTCTGCAGGATCCTTCCTTGGGAGGACCCATGACAGCCACAACATTCAACTAGCTCCACAGCTAAGAAACCTCTCTAACAGTTCACAAGAAGCCATCCTTAACAGCCTCGCCCCAAGCACTCTCTCAGCCTACTTAACTGCCTGGAATTGCTTCAAGGCATATCACGTCACTTAGCAGCTGTCACTTCCCTCTCTGGATGCCATGTCATGTCCATATGCAACTTTATACCCATGCTCATTAGAATAAAAAAATCCAGTCAAACACCATCCAGACCTACCTAGCTGGTATCAACTTCTTATCAAACTAATCACAGGGCACCATTGTCCCTCTATCTCTCATTCTGGTGTCACAATGCTGATCAAAGGCTTGCATAAACAGGAGCCCACTCTTACAGCTAGATGCTTGCCACTCACCTCTGACCTTCTCAGCCTCTGTATTCATTCTCTACGCTCAAGCTACATATTCCCTGTGGTCAACTTAAACCTAGGAGCCATGTTTCTGCTGGCTTTCGTTGGCTTCCTAAGGTGCTCCAAAGTTGCCTCAGCTTCATCTGCCTACAATCTTTACTATCCCAGTCTATCTGACATCACCATTCACACTTCTGACCCCCTCATATTAACGCTCCAAAGGAGCAAAACAGACCACCTGGGAGTTGCTTCTCCTATCTACATTTAACGCCTCGACTCCTATCTCAGCCCATACAAGCCACTGACCAAATACATCAGCTCTGGGTATGCAGTCAACGCATCATCTCAATACCCACTCTCTCTCACCAAAACAGGAAAAAAGGCCACTCTATTCTGGTTACAGAAACATCTCAAAAAGTCCTCTGCATTTTAGTCATATCTTCAAAATACCACTCAAGCCATTCTATCCGCATTGGTGCAGCATTCACAGCAGCCTGCCTGGGCATCTCAGATCAAACAATCCAGATCCTTGGCCACTGGTCATCTCAGGAATATTGCTCCTACATCTGCAACAATCTTAACGATCCACGTTCAACTCAGTTCACTTTAAATCTGACTCTTTTGGAGGCCTGTAATCAGCTCGGGTGGAAAAAACACTTAAGACGGAACGCCCACACTGAGTCTCTATCTCCAGTACATCCTGCCAGATCAGCTTCACAGAAGACATCCCTCTTCCACCTTCAACCCCCACTTAAATCCATTCTCCAGTCCTCAACAACTAACACCTCCTGAACTACAATTAAACATTTAAACAACATATTGTTGTGGCATGGTCCTTGCTAGTGAATAGAGCTTCAAAGAATACAAACAGATTGGACAAAAGTGATTGTGAATCAGTTTCACCTGCTTTGGTGCATATCAAAGTGACAACAGGTGCAATGGAAAGGCGAAAGCAAGAAAACCTCCAAAAAGAGAATGGTTTTGCGTGTGGTGGCCACAGACAGACACAACCATACGTGCGGTCGCAAGAAGGTTTGCCATTACTCCCAGCACAGTCTCAAGAGCATGGAGGAGACACCAGGAGACCGGCCGTTATAAAAGGAGAGCTGGACAGCACCGTAGAAGGGCATCAAGCCAGTAGGCACGTAGAGGCCGTACACACTACTGAGTGACATTATGAGTTGCTGTGATAAAAATCATGCAATTTGGATTAGCCTGTGATTTCAATTTTTAACTTTGATTTTCAGTGTAATTTTCAATCCAGCCCTCAATGGGTTGATGACTGGTTTCTACTGACTGTTGTTTCGTCATTTTGATCTCAACAAATTATGTAGTGTACATCAGTAAAGATTTTCAACTTAAATAATTCATTCATCAATAACTGATGTGTGATTTAAGTGTTCATTTAATTTTTTAGAGTAGTCTATAATAAAATAATACACTTCATAGTGTCCAGTTATGGCAGAAATCAATATAGTCATTTTGTTTTAACAAGAGATACAAAAAAGACAAAAAGAGAAAAAAGCCAGTTTCTAACAGTGTGCTCTACAGAACAAAAAAAAAGAGAGAGATTATTTTTTCACTAAACATGTAGGTGATATGCCAGTGTTGTGTCAGTTTACTCCTATTTGGGGTAAGGAACAGTTTGCACCTGGTAAAAATGATGAAGGATTTAGTTTATGGTATAAACATTTCTTTAAATACCTACATTCAAAAAGCTACATGTCATCAAAATTTAAACAAACAATGAGTAAACCACCACCACATAAAAACTGAAGGAAATAACACTCACAAATTTGGAAGGGAATGGCCTTGTATTTAAATATTAAAGCACATTAGTGGCATATAGTACAGAATCAACTTTAGACAAACTCAATCCCTGGAAAATTGATATAAAAGGAGATATTAATATGCGAGATTGGAATGTGGCTTGCTTAAAAGCACAAAAACAGACAATAAATACAAGGTTTAAATTAATGATTAATGCAAATGTACATAACTCCTGTCAAACCATTTACTTATATATGTCATAAATCCTTTTTCTTACAGGAACTTTTCCTGATAAAATGAAAATTGCCAAGGAGGTTCCAATCCATAAAAATGGTGATAAGCATATTGTATCAAATTATAGACCTGTGTCTCTGCTACCTCAGTTTTCTAAAATACTTGAAAAACTGTCTGTAAAAAGACTTGACAACTTGAGAAATCAACATCTTTAGCAGTGATGGACTTTGTAGAAATAAAGCATCAGCAGTAGATAAGAAACAGCATACTATAGGTGTATTTATTAATTAACATAAAGCGTTTGATACAATTGATCATTCCCTACTTCTTCAAAAATGTGAAAACTAAGAGGTGTTACACAGCTTTTGTTAAGAAGTTATTCAAATAAAGGCTTTCAGTATGTAAAAATCAATAATACTGAATCACATCTTAGAAGAGTAACCTGTGGTGTTCCACAAGGTTCGATATTGGGACCTAAGTTATTTCTACTTTATTTAAATGATATTTGAACGGTATCTAATATGTTGAAATCTGTAACATTTGCTGATGATACAAATTTATTTTGTTCAGGTGATATTTATGAAACATGTAAAGTGAGAACAAATGTAAAATACAGATGTGTTTCAGTTTTGGGAGTCAAACTATGGAATGGACTCAGTGATTTCAAACTGTGTTGCTCTCTGTTGGATTTTAAAAAAGCCTTAAAATGTAAAATAATTGAGGATTATAAGTTACAGTATACTGTATTTATATTTAAATCTATTTATTTCCTGTCTTTATTATTGTTGGCATTCTGGGTTATCTTTTGGTAGATACAAAAATAAGCCTGTTGCTTTTTGGTTGTTGACTGTGAGAAAAATTTGTGTGAAATTATCTTTATTTCTCCAGATGTATCTAACTGAAATAAAAAAAAAATCATTCATTCATTCAAACTTAATCATATGTCTGCTAACATTACTGATAATGGTACTAAGTGCTTTAATGTGACAAGTATTCTATTTCGCGGTCAATGGGAATGTCCAAAAATTCAAAACTTCTGGAAAGATGTTATAAAATGTTTGTCAGATATGTGTAATACTAAGATGCCAAACTGTATGTGCTTAGAATATGCCTTCTTTCAAACATTGAAACACATTAAACGTCTGGACTTTGGACCTCTCCAAACCAGGAGAGATATTGTATTACGTTGGAAGAGCCCCATCAGTGTATTGGTCTGGAAAGACTAACTTACATTTGTGAGGGCAAGCGGAAACACTTTTTTCAGCTCTGGGATCCAGACATTAACATTATGAAAGGATGAAACATTACCTCATCGGATATTGTAAAAAAATGTAGGGAAATATTTTGATATATTGGTATTGCACCTGATATCTGTGAAAGCAAAGTGTGTGAGTGTATGACTGTGTAATGTATGTTATTTTAGTTTCAAACTATTGTATTGTTGTGATGTGTTTCTTTGGTGTTGTCAATAACATAATCAAACATAAGAAAATGACAATAAACATATAGGGGAAAAAAACTTTGGGTTATAACCAGTAATGACAAGAGTTATTTACTTTTTTCCAACAGCATTATGATGTGGACAAAAGTACTGAGTTTACAAGAGCCAAATGAGCAAAGCATATCTTTGTAGATCAGTTAAATCATTGTGCTGTTCTGGACTTTCGATGTGCCCATTCCAGTGTTATAACTTAGCTTCTAATACATGGAGGAATAGTTTACTGTTTGCTACAGACATAATTACAGTTAGGTTTTGATGATGATTACAGCTGCATTTTTCATTTGCACTAAATTTCTTTCAGTTTCCGCCGAGAATTATAACAGTGTAAATCCTTTTACATTCATATTCAATCTCTGCAGCTCACAGCAGCATGGGGTGACTTTGTGATGATAATTCAAATATAAAGTATACCGTCTGTTGCCTTATATTAGAAAATTAAACCAACAATTAACTCCAAGAGAATTAGAAATGCATCATTAGGCATTTACTTCTTTCCTCTCTGTTTTGGTTGCAGAAACCTTAGCTTTTAAGTGTTTAATATACCCATCATTTGTACAGCCCCTCATTCTATTCTAGTTGTGTGATTGTATTGACTGAGCTGAACTTATCCAGAGCTTTTGTCTTTGTGTAAAGGAGCTGATAAAGTGAAGTCAATTCCAGCTGCTGTCACAGGACAGCACTCAGCACATCTTACAGTAAACAGGGCCCCCTGCTGGTGAAAACAGGTCACAAAATGCTTCCACATGCAAGGCAAAGTGAATGATAAAGGCCAAGCAGGTGCTGACTGTGCTGCAGATTACAGTGCAGCACAGATTACTGTGCTGCAGAAAGGGAGAATAAAACTGGACTTTTTCTTCTTTCATTACATTAACTGTATTTATAATTATTTACTCATGCAGGTTTTTTCGTTGGTCGTTTTTTCATTTGTAGTAGAATTGTGTAGCTCTGTCCTGCATTGCTATATTCTACATTAGGCATTAATGCAGTCAAGCTCCAAAATGTAGATGTCACATAGCTTCTTTTTTTTTACATTGTGCAAATTCAGAGAAATCCATTTATTTATTTAAAGGAGCTATATGTAAGAAATCTAAAGCAAATAGTCATAAAATCCTCCTAATATGTCACAGAGACGAAGGAATAATGTTCATATAACATACTGATCTCACCGACAACAATAGTACAGCCAGAATATTCGCATTTAAAAAAAATTTTTACGGTCTGCAAATCATGTTTATGTTTTGAATTTGTGTTTTGGCCTGTTGCTCCACCCACCGCCGTCTACCAGTCACGCAGACAGTAGAGTCTCAGCATCAGTTACAGTTACGACTGAGCTACAGCAGCACGGCAAGCAGCATTAGCAGTCTCCTCAGCTGTATCCTGGCAGCAGCATTAGCAGTGTCCCGGCACATAGCATTAGCAGTCTCCTCAGCTGTATCCTGGCAGCAGCATTAGCAGTGTCCCGGTACATAGCATTAGCAGCCGGCTCCTCCTCAGCTGTATCCCGGCAGCAGTGTTAGCAGCAGAGAAGCCGGACTTGCTCGAACGGTCCACTGGAAAACTGAAGATCAAGGACGCGGCAATGCGGCCCTGCCATGGCAGCCGCCCGTGGGCAGACAAATCAGTCTCCAGCGTGCCGCTGTCCAGCAACCTCGAATCTGTAGGGGAGGGGGACATGACTCGCGGCAGTATTTTGAATTTGAGTGCAGTAACCGTTTTGGCCACATTCTTACATACAGCGCCTTTAATGTTTATTTGTATAGGGACACGTATGTAGCCTACATAAATGCCACACACCACAACATCTACCTAAGATACAAAAGACTTCATTGTCCATTTTTGTTTTGTACAGCACATTTAAATGTAGATGTGTTTCAAATTTCAAGTCAATCGAACTCACGATATGAAGGGTGTGGCCTTTCAAAGTTTTCACCTTTTTGGTTGTTAATAATAGCGCCACCATCAGGCCAATTGGATTAAAGTTGGATGCAAATCGTTAGGACATAACATTTTCCTTTTTTTTGTCTTTTTTTTTTGACATTGACACACAGTAAAAACGAACAGCCTTGATGTGGATCCCTTCGATTATGAGGGGCCAGGCAGGCAGTCCTGCCAGGACCCTCTTGTTTTCCTGCTCGTTCTTTCTTCTTCTTCTTCTTCTTCCAAGGAAATCCTACTTCCCATGTGCAAAAAATCACCAAACTTTGCACAAAGGTCCAGTCCTATGCCAGATTTGCTCACCTCCAAACACAAGCCAGTAGTCCTGATGGTGGCGCTACAGCAAGTGTCTAAAGTTCAAAACTCTAAAATTCACAACAAATCGACCGTTTGTGCTACAACTTCGCAACTTTCACCAAAATGTAGCCCCAATACTGGAGAAACTTTTGCACATTAAACTTATTGCAAATTATGAAGTCCATCACTCTGTTTTTTTTCTCAAAAAACTTTAAAACTTATTAAACCTATCTCCTCCCTCAATTTTTGCTCAGTTGACACCAAACTTGCTACAGAGCATCTTCAGACTGTCCTCCACAAATTGTCCTCACAGATTTTTGATTTATCAAAAATTGAGCCTACAGTGCATCAAGATGTTTGACTGTAAACGGTACTGTAAACATATACTTGCAAATTCTTGCTAAATAAGTTTTCAATGTTCATGAAAAAATAACAAATTTTTGGAGTCATGGTAGATGATGTTTGGCAAATATCAGAATTCTATATCAAAAACTGAATTTTTGACAGCATTTTGAATTCTGTCCATTGAACCATTGCTGTCAATTGGAATAGAGCATCTTTACACATCAGTTTTTCACTTATGGAGTAAATCAGTCATTGTTAAAAACAAATTAACAACATCTCCATGCTGTCCAGATGCAAGATGTCTATTTTAAGATTTTACAGTTTGAAATCTGCCTTGACAGCTGCTGTCATCCTGGTGGCTGGCTTAGTCTATTTGTGAAGCCACAGATTGAGTCATCACTAGCTAATTAGCTCAGTCAGGTAGAAAAATGCTCCTTGGTGTCAGAGGTTGAGAGTTCAAGCCGCAACTGATGCAAAATGTACATTGTTATGGCAGCTTTCTTGTTGTCTTCCTATTCTGCCTCTTGTTGCTCAGAATTGCTTAAATTTGCCTAAAACTGCCCGGCCCCTACCATTGCTGTACAGCAGCTATAATTAGTATTATTGGTATTTAAAGAGTTGTGACCAAGATACATAGCCTACTGAGTTTTACAGTTTAAAAAACAACTTGTTAGTGTTGTCTGATGGAGGTGGACAAACATGTTTGTGATGGTTATACTGTTTCCAGATTACCTCAAACCGAGTTTGGCATTTCTGTAATGCATATTGTTCTTCCATATCAGCCAACATATACAGAGGTAGTGATATATCTACAATATATTAATATTATTACAACTGGAGCTAGACCTTTAAATTGACTGGGCAGATACATTGGTTTGGCTCTAGCTGTAATGATATTCAAATTTTCCTACTTTAATTATAAATTTTAAAAAGATCCAAATGAATATTCTTGTTTTCACAGAAACGTTGAAACATGGCTGTGTCCATAAAAGAATAATTGAGTATAAGACATCAGTGTGTGGATATTATTTTCTCATTTCATGGAAAAAAATGCTTTAATTAACAGAACTTAACACACAGCACATGACACACAGCACATGACACACAGCACATGACACACAGATGACCAGGGACTAGGGCTGTAACTAACTACCATTTTCAAATATTGATTGACCTGCTGATTATTTTGTCTACACAATGTCAGCAAATAGGAAAAAATTCCCACCTTTGATCTTAGGGACTGTAAATTACTTATGAGGGGGGAGGGGTGATGCAAAAAGGGGGAGGCATGTCAAATAATTCTTTTAGCACTGGGGAGGGACTTTTTTGGCTTAGGGGAGGGGCATACAAATTTAAGTGATTGTATTTTGTATTTATTTCACCGAAGATTTTTTAAGAAAACACACCTGGGCAGGTTTAGAAGGTGTGTTTTCTTAAAATTGCCAAAATTACACCATTTATCATAGCCACAAACTGCAAAAACAGAAATTATTATTGTATTTTCACATTTCCAATGGTCGTGGGACACATTATGTGCAATGAAAGCTTCCATCAGTAATTAAAGCATAACCAAATCTGAGCTTAAAATTATATTTCTTTAGAATTACTTTATCCTGTCTCATTGTCTCATTAAAATTCGGCCAAAAATAAACTATTTGCATGAACTAACCAGCCTGCACGACAAGAGTGAAAAACAAAGGCTTTTTTTCAATTCCAGGATTTCATCTTCAACTTTTAACTTTCAAACATCAAAAGGTCAGTTTTAAAAATCTGATAACTAATTTATGGTGGAGGTAGGGTCATGCATTTTCCGCCAGTCATTTATTAATTAAAGTTGTTACCTGGAGAGGTTGGAAAAAGATATACGTTTCTTCCCTGTTCCAAAAACAAAATCAAACCCTGAAATGTGTAGGGTTAGCCATCGAACCACAGGAGGTATAGCCTACTGAATGTATACACATGCTGATTTTGCTTTTTAATGACTATAACACATAAAATAATAATAATAAAGATCAACCTTGCTCCAGAGGGACCAGTAAAAGGAAGCAGGAAAACTTTGCAGATATTAAACTTGGTATGTGGCATCACAGTGTGTGCAGAAGAATGGTGTTTGCCTTCGATAGTTTGGTGGTGGAGGTCCGACCACTGGCGGTGGCACAGGGAGAAGCCACACACTGTTCATCTGCACACACTGTGATGCCACACAGCCGGTTTAGAATCTGCAAAGTTTCCCTTTATATTTATTTTCTTCTGTCCGATCACCAGTGATGTGGTGGTTCACTTTTATACTGTCCTATTTAAATCTTTTTAACCTGTTTTGGCAGTTGAGTCAGTATGACATCCTGGATATATCCTTCAAACTTATGTTATTGACCCCTCCGTCTGCTTACCCTGGAATTGCTTTTTCGTTTTTCCAAAAATGTTTTAATATTTCACCAGGGCGTACAGTTAGTTACAGTGTGGGTACAATGCTAGCTCCCACAGCCTGACAGACCATCGCAAAGAGGCAGGGCTTTGCAAAGGGTCAATTACACACAGTCCCACAGCAGAAGGGACCCGCTTTCTGGAGTTAATCCCACTGTTTAAACTTCCTTTCTCTCGATTAAACACAACCCTCCTCTCCTTCTCTTCAGCTTCGGTCAGTTGAAATCCAGTATGACTGGTGGAAGCTGCGCAGCCGTTGGCCACTATCAGAGTTAAGCTTCACAGATATCAGCACTGATTACCAAAGGGGGAATTTTGTTGTTGTGGCCACAGTCACGTCGACATTTTAACATGTAATATTCACTTCCATTTCAATCAGTGTCTTGTTTCCACCTATACTTTCATAAGGGTGGTGGCACCTGTTCTGACATTGTAACTGACTTAACCTTGCCTCTGCAGTCCAGCCAAAAATATTTGTTACTTTGGAGCTTTGGGGAAGGTCGAAAACAAACAAACAAACTAAAAAGTCACACCTCAGCCACCTCCTCCTCTGACAAGTAAAGAACAGTCCCTAACTGGAAAATCACACACTATAACTAAAGAGAGAGAGAGAGAGAGAGGGAGAGACTGTGTGTGTGTGTGTGTGTATGAGAGAGAGAGAGAGAGAGAGAGAGAGAGAGAGAGAGAGAGAGAGAGAGAGAGAGATGTTGTAGCAGCGGACAGAGGGAGGGACGGAGTGAAGGAGGGGCTCCAGGCTTGTCACCCAGCGGGCGGAGCGGCAGCTATCGGAGGCAAAAACGGAAACCCCACCGTTCACTGCTCTCTAATCGGTGATTGTGAAAAAATGTCCACTATTCAAACGCTGAGAGCTTTTATTAACCAGCGCCTTACTGTGGCGGTAGAAGACATCTTCAGGTTGCTAGAAAAAACCATCTCAAACTACGAAGAACAGATCGAGCGCCAGCGCAGACTGTTGGAGGATGTTGTCAAACCTGACATCCACACAAACAAAGCAGGTCCGTAGTTCCTTCAGCCGAATTCACTGCTTTCATACAGTGACAGCTGTAACACTTTTAACTTAGCTTTACACAGTCCTAGCTTTAAAATGGCTAACAGAATAATGTGAATAACGCGACAGAGTGTAGCATGTGAGGCTGTTAGCCTCCCGCAGCTGCGTTGAATTATAAGTTACCAGTTCGGAAGTTAATGATTTAGTCCTTCAGAATAAAAGCTCAAAGTAAGACTTAAAGATGGAGTGACATAGAAGAGCATGGCTCAACGTGCAGAAAAGTACTGAATCATATTAAGTTAATTTGGTAGTACCAAAAGAGTAACAGAATTGTTGATCCAAGTCTTAGTCTTGTATAATGGTAAACAGAATATCTTTAAATTTTGACAAAGACATTTGAAGACGTTGACATCCGCACAAAGGGACTGTTCTTTACTTATCAAAGGAGGGGCTGGCTGAGGAGTGACTTCCTTGTTTGTTTGTTTTTTAAATTTTTTTGTTTTTGTTTTTGTTTTTAATTTTATTTTGACCTTCCCCAAAGGTACAAATATTTTTCCTTGAGCCTACCTGAATAATGCATGGCCCAGCATCCACCATAAAATAATTATTAGAAATTTATGGTGGATGCTGGGCCATAGGGCCCTGGATTTCATCTTCAACTTTTAACTTTTAAACATCAAAGGATAAGTTTTAAAATTTAAAACTTACCCTTTGATGTTTAAAAATGTAAAAGTTGAAGATGAAATCCAGGGCCCTATTCCAGAAAACGGGCTCAGCAAACTCTGAGCCTAATCCCGATCTCCGAGTTGATTGAGGATAAGCAGGATAAGTGAAATCGCTAGCATGGTAAGCCTTGAAGCCAGTTTAGCGTAACCCTGAGTCAGTTATTTAACATACTCCGTGATGCAAACCTGCTGGCTCGAAATGTAGTTCACCATTCACAAAAATGTAATATTGGTTAGGCTTTAATTACATCAAAATAGGGCTGAGCGATAAATCGATTTTATCGATTAATTCGAATTTGCAGTTTAGGTCGATTTGTTTTAATGAAAATCAGGTTTCTCTTTAACATCCGCCACCGATGCTCCAGTGTCGCCAACTTAGCTACTTTGTCGCTATATTTAGCGACTTTTCAGACCCCTCTAGCAACTCTTTTTCAAAAAAGCGACTAGCAACAAATCTAGCAACTTTTTCTGATGTTATTGGAGACTTTTGGAGACTCTGACGTGAAAGCATGTATCGTTCTTATTCTTCTCGACGAGCAGCGGATGCTGCCGTGGGCTCCTCTCTCGCCCCGAAGCACTCACAGGCAGCCCAGTCCTCCCTCCCAGCTGCAGTCATAGCAGGAGCTGTTAACCCCTCCACGTCCAGACTGCAAGTGAATCGCGCATGCGCAGAGCGACCACTGGCTGATCCTGACTTGGCTTACAGTCAGGGCGGGATGTAAATGTAAAATTTTCTTTGTCTAATACAAATCACTGAAAGAAGGTTCATTTGTAGTTCTAAACATATTCAGGGTGTTTTTTACTCAGTTTTTGTCTCTCCCACGATGTTATTCCTCTCTCCTACAGCAGCCATTACAATTACATGCATATGGACAATTATGCAAATTAGGCGATGACGTCATTTAGCGACTTTTAGCGACTTTTAGGACAGCCAATAGCTACTTTTCTTACTGAGGCGTTGGTAACAGTGCAACGCTCCCTGCTGGGCTCCCGTAGTTCAGAGTGGGCTCACCCCTCCCCCCCGTGCTTTATACAGAAACAACGTGGCAGCGAGCGGGAAAGAACTCATTCCCAAGAAAGGGACATGACATGCTGCTGTGTTGTGCGTGTGTGCGCGCGCGTGTGTGCGCATCAGGGCCGAACTCCGCCGTGCGCGATACAGAGACAGAAATGACATGCCGTTGTGTAAATAAGATAAATAACATAAGGCTAAAGGACAAGGTTCTATAGGAAAGTTAACCTTAAATGACTTCTGTTGTGATGTGGCACTATATAGACAATAAAACTTGATCTTCAACGGGGGGGCGGGGGGTCCGCGCTATTATTATCACACATGTCAAGTGGAAAATCACTTTTTTTCTTTTTCTTTTTTTGTATTTTACGGAAAAATTACAAATAACTATTAGTTGTTCTGGCATCAGATCTAAGATGACTATGTTTTATCTCTGCCTCACTAAACGGATTTACCTCTTGAAATACTTAAGTCTTTCTCATGTTAACTGTTATTAAGGCTAAATATGAAACCTCAACAGTTTTTAGGTTTAATGTTTTGGCTGGTTTCATTCTAGATGTCCGAAAACTGATTGTCAGAGAGGAAGAGCGGCATGAGTGGCGGACCAGTTTGGAGCAGGAGGACCCAATGCCTCTGCACATTAAAGAGGAACAGGAGGAAGTGTGGAGCAGTCAGCAGGGAGAGCAGCTTCAAGGACTGGAGGAAGATGATATCACCAAGTTCCCATTCTTTGCTGTCTCTGTGAAGAGTGAAGATGACGAAGACAATGTTCAGTCCTCACAGCATCATCAAAAACAAAGTGAGGCGAGCAGAGAGGCAGAGCCTCCAGCCTGCAGCTCTGCTCAACAGATGGAAACAACTGACAACAGTCATCAGATGCTACCTCTATATTGTTGTGAATCAGAGACTGAGGACAGTACTGATGATTGGAAGGAGACAACAGAGCAGGAGTCAGGTTCAGACACACTGAAAAATGAGAGCGCTTTAAATCACAATAAGCCCCACACCCTCAAAAGGCCATTTGGTTGCACAGTTTGTGATAAAAGATTTGGATGCAAAGGAAATCTGCATGCCCACATGAGAAGCCATACAGGAGAAAAACCTTTCACCTGCACTGTTTGTAACAAAAGCTTCAGTGCAAAGGTCAATTTGAAGACTCATATGAGAAGTCATACAGGAGAGAAACCATTCAGCTGCTCAATGTGTAACAAAAGTTTTAGTCAGAAGAAGACATTGGTTATACACTTGAGAAGTCATACAGGGGAGAAACCATTCAGTTGCTCATTCTGTGGGAAACATTTTAGTGAAAAAGGAACATTGAAGAGACACATCAGAGTTCATACAGGAGAGAAACCATACAGCTGCAGTGTTTGTGGGCGGAACTTTAGTTTGCTGTCACATGTGAAAAGCCATAAGTGTGCTGGTGCCAGCAGTAACAGGTGAATGTGCCTGAAAAACCGCTGCATTCAAATCACAAATGGCATTGCGCTTAAAAAAAAATAAAATAAATAAAATAAAACCAAGAGGCTAAGTATGTGTGTAGAGTTTCTATTAAAGAGCAAATAACATTAAAACAGTAAATATTCTATAACCATGTTGCTCTCGTTTGTGCATGTGAAAAGTAAAGAAATGTTTATGTTAAGAAGCCTTGCCTATTATGTCACCTGTGCATACATGGCTAATGGTTGTATGAAATGGGTGTGATTGTTTCATTGCGGGTTTGGCAAAGTTACAAAAATAACTAACCGTAGCCACACTTATTCTGATTCTGACAGGTGTGAGATGGGGTTTTAGATACTGTTGAGTGATTAGACAAGCACCTTGTTTTATGCATTCAGAATGGGTGGGCGATATGGCCCTGAAATAATATCAGGATATTTCAGGGTATTTATGCGATAACGATATTCTTGACGATAGGGCTGGGCGGTATACCGGTTTGTACCGAAAACCGGTATTTATTTTCGTTATGATAGGAATTTTTCATATACCGCAATACCGGTGAATAGCCCAAACAACGTCCGGAATGTGCGCGGCGGGAAAGTGCTTCAGCGGGAACCCATTTCAACGCTGCACACCACAGGCACGCTTGAGCGGGTGAGAGTGAGAGCATAGAAAAGTTTAGAGGCGAGAATGGCTGCCGGAGAGAGTCCTGAAAGCAAAGCAACTGTACACGATGACCCAGAAGAACTCATACCAAAAAGAGCAGTGTTTCCCCTATGTGCAACTAGCAGCGGCACACCGCCGTTTACAATTCTCCTCTGCCCTCTGTATCGCGCACGGCGGAGTTTCGCCCCGATGCGCACACACCCACACACAGACAAAGCGCACACACACACACACACAGGTGAGCACACTAGAGCACGGATCAGGCCGCATTTTCCTGACTGAAGACGACCCGTCCCGAGTCCGAGACAGTTATAACCGAGCACAGCACTAATGGAGCGGAGCGAATGTTGCGTTCAGGCGTTGTCAGGTAAATAACAAATTCCGGCAATTGAATAGGCCATAGCACAACACAGCAACATCTCAAGTTGGCCGAACCTGAGCAATATACCGTGAAACCCATATGATTTTTTCTTATAACCGTGATATGAACATTTTGTCATACCGCCCAGCCATACTTGACGATATGACAAATTAGTAAAAAATATGTTATTAAGAACGTAGGACTGCAACAAAAGAAGTGATATAGTTTTACATGTTAACCTAACAATTTGTCTTCAATGAACTCTCATTTTTTTAGTTTGTAAACAACAGTAACTCAGAATATAGAATTCAGATTCTGTATACAATATTAATATAAAATATAATGATAATAAATATATATATATATATACATATAAAATCTACTACAAATTACACATTTAAACGTACCTAATTACAAAAGAATGTACCCTGGGATTTATATAAATTAACAGGTGATTTCCTGCTCTTTTAGCAAAATCCTAAAATGACTGAGTTGTTTTTTTCCACCTGGACCTTTATGGTCCACCATCTCTCCTCTAATCATCACGCTGAGACCTGTGACAGGCTGTTATGCTACCATAACTACTGCACATTAACATATAAGCATCACATAGGTTGACATTACCAAAGGTTTATGACAAAATCACTTGACGACGCCGACCTCCATGTGCACATGGTGAGAGAGGAGAGGGAGAGACCCCATGCTGCTGCCAGAGGAGCCGCTGAATGAGTTCCCTCTAAGCTGTAAAGGCCCGTTTCCACTGAAGAAGTTCCTGGTACTATCTGGGGGGCAGGAACTACTACAGGAACGTCCTCTCGTTCGGCCCTCTCAACCGCCGTGTCTCCACTGAGAGAGTGGAGTACGAGGAAGGTTCCTGTAAAGTTACGGGCTGCCTCTGGATGTGACGTAATCG
>NC_065525.1:3836387-3840328 GCF_006386435.1 Epinephelus moara
CATCACATCCTTCCTTGAGTATATCCAATCAGCACCAAGTAATCCCCAAGCCCTAGCCAGGAGTCTTTCGGGGCCGTTCTGAGTACCTACCCCGAAGCAGGGACTTGTTTAGCCCCCGTAAAAGTTCCGGAACTCTGTCCCTCGGGGGTGGTTCCTGCGGTGGAGACACGTACCAACAGCCCCGGCCCCGTAAAATTACCCCGAAGTTCCTGCGGTGGAAACGGGCCTATGAAAAGAGACATTTTTGGTCAAATAACTAAAAAAAAAAATCTGTCTGGAGCTGCAAAACCTATTTGAACCTCATAATAAAGGTAACACAGCTTTTTAGGTTGAATTTATCCTATCAACATTTCTACCAGATATAATGAGCATTCATTAATATTTTTAGCACAAGGTAGCTATTCTGCAGTGGACTATTTTTGATTATTTGGTACCTAAACTTTGCAGTGTTGCCAGTGAAAGCAAACAGATTTGGCCACACACTATTGCATTCTAGGGTTGCAGCAATATACCGGTTTCAAGGAATACCGTAATATTAAAATTGATGATTATCACACCATGTGCATTTGTTTATCTACGATATTGCAAACAGTGCAATTTTATTTTAGTTATTTTCAAAAGGGAGACTTTTTACACTTACTTCCATTGAAAATAGTTTTAAGTTTCAATTACAGGAATTAAACAATTATTTAACCAAAAGTAACCCTTCCATTGGATTCCTTTAAAGGTCATTCTGACTGATAATAATAATTCTATAATACCATGATACTGTGAAACCACGATATTTTCTAAGGCGGTTATCGTACTGTGAAAATCTCATACCATTGCAGCCCTATTTAATCCTCTAGTTTCCCATGAGACTTTTGCCTTTTTAGATTTGGAATCCACCGCTAGCCTAGCCAGGGAGACTCAATACTACTGTAGCCATTGCTAGTGATGGTATTAGATAAAAAAGGTGCCAGGCCACAGACGTATAACGAACATTTTAGATGATGAAATGTTCCATGAAACATTTTCTTAAAAGTCTAGGCTACGGTTTACAGTTGTAGAATATTTAGCCCCACAATGAAAATTAAAATGTAAGGAAAAAAAACGGATTCTTTTCCATATAATTTTGTGTCAAAGCTACTGGGAGCTACTGGAAAGGGGCTAAAGAGTCATATGCAGCTCTGGAGCCTTCCTATGACATCACAGATTTGAGTTTTAGCATGATTTCTTGGATTTGGGAGAGAGCTGTTTATACTTAATAATATTTTTGGACTGTCTTAAACCATCAGAATACCGTGTATGAATTCTGAAATGGACGCAGCCCCCCTTTAAACAAATAGGGGTTGTGTTGTAGCCCCAGTATGTCTTAAAATAACCTCAGTGTACAGTGTATTGTTATTAAATTAATTTTTTTTTTTAAAAATCCCGCACAGAAGAAGTATTTTGAAACACAATCTGTCCACCTGTGCAGACTTAAACGTGTTTCACTAAGTTAACATTACTGAAGATGAAGATTTATTGTGGAAGATTGGGGCCGGAAGTCGAGCTACTGTTGCTGCTTGACAATTTACGGAAGGAAGTGGTTTTGTTTTAGCTGCAGACAGAGACAGCGTGTTTGTCTTTAAACATGTCTAAAGTGGAACTGTTGAGATCGTTGGTGTGTGAGCGTCTAACTGCGGCTGCTGAAGAAATATTTGGACTGGTGGAAAGAACCATAGCAGAGTATGAAGAGGAACTTTGTCGGTCAAATCAGGAGAACGAGCGACAGCGGAAACTACTGGACGCTGTTTTAAAACCTCAAGTTCGGGTGCACAGAGCAGGTTAGTCATATTTACACGCTGTTTAGATAACATTGCACCTTCGTTTATTCCAGAGACATCTGTTCAGATGGAACAACAAAACGCGTAGCCAGTGGTTAGAATGTACATAACTGACGATTCAACTTCTCTTCTTACATACATACATTGGTAGCCACTACAACTGCAGGCATTGTAGCCAAACCGCATATTCAGGTTTGACGTGTTGATCCCACTGAGCTCACGTGTGTGTACTGTACTGGGTGTACTGCGAAACTGAATTGCCTTGCCTAAAGGATAAATAAAGTTGCCCATGAGGTCTGTCAGCAGTGCTGGACTGAGGCAAGCTTACCCTTCCCCAAGCACCCCCCACCGTGGGGCCCAAGGTGGCTGATTATTGCCCCTTTTACACTGCCTGTTCAAGGTAGGAATATCACGTTATTATCCCACCTCATTCTTCCGTATAAACGATATGTTAGCAAACTGTGGGGACAGTTGCCTTTCCTCTGAGCAGGGAACAGAGGTAGTAACAGCACTAGAGCAGCTAATCCAAGAACAAGAACAGCGGCTGAAAACGTCCTTAACTGGGGAAAAATCGAGGTCCAGGAGCTCCTTACTCTCCGAGCAGAGGAAGAGATCAGCTGTCATATAAAAAGGATGGTAAATGGTCGTTATTGTCATGTTAATGCAGTTGTTCTTGTTAATAAAGCAATGTCAACACATATGTTATATGTCACACAAGAGGCTGACGCTCTTGTGTTACATGTCACGCCCATCGCACTTCCTTTGTGTCTGTGATGGCAGCATGCTGTCTAAAATCACACACTTGAGTGGAATGATGCCACCATTGTTTGGTTCTGTGTAAAAATGCAAAGGACGCATAAAGCGGAGACTTCACAGCAGCTCTGTAGCACCATCTCTGTGTAAAAAGGGCTGATGTCTCCTTTGGGAAGGTCTGCCACTGCCTGTTAGAAGTACCTGCTCCTCCACTTCATGTGATTTTTCTTTTAACTAAGCGTCGGTGGCTTAGTGGATAGAGCAGGCACCTCATGTACAAGGCTGTTGCCGCAGCGGCCTGGGGTCGACTCCAGCCTGTGGCCCTTTGCTGCATGTCCCTCCCTCTCTCTCTCCCCCCTTTCACACCTATCCTATCAATTAAAGGCAAAAAATGCCCTAAAAAAAAAAGAACACATGTAAATTATCTCCCTTTGCTTGAGCATT
The DNA here is from genome assembly GCF_006386435.1 of Epinephelus moara. Classification (NCBI taxonomy): domain Eukaryota; kingdom Metazoa; phylum Chordata; class Actinopteri; order Perciformes; family Serranidae; genus Epinephelus; species Epinephelus moara. Next base: position 3,839,393 of record NC_065525.1, read on the forward strand.
TCCTTCATTGTTAAGCTAATATTTTCTCTGATGTGGATAACTGTCAACATCAGCTGAATCTAACAGCTGCTCTGCATTCCTCTGAAAGACCTTGGTGATGAGTTGTTTCTTCTCATCTTGTTTCTTCAGTTTGTTTCCCAATTTCCAGACATTTTTGGCCACTGTTCTTCTTCTTTGAGTTAGCTGCTAACTCTCCCGCCGAGGGTCGCACACATATCGCGTTGTCAAAATGTCACACCAGTGCTGCTCATGATCTCATCCTGCCAAGTGGCAGCTTAAAGGTAACAACTCTGTCCTGTTAAAGTCCCGTTTCTACACAACACTTTGGGTATATTACCTTTGGAAGCAAAAGTAACCCTTCAGACATGGTACCCAGACCCTAGATCCGTTCAGCGTTCCCACCACAAACAGTGCTCTTAAATGTAGGCAGGGTTGTTGTCACTCACTGCTCCATCCACCACTCGCTGTATTTCCTCATTACCGGTGACACAGATGGAAGTCTGCATCTCATTTATCGTCCACAGCACAGGGCTGCACGCTGACATTTTCAGAACAAAACAGGACAGGCTGCAATGAGAGTTTCTCTCCATGGGATATTTGTGCATTTATGTTTGTGAATTTTAGTGCATTTAGTCCTTCTCAAACAGGGTTCAACGCTAAGGTTTTTTTCACTTGCCCGGTCGGGCAAGTTGGTCAGAGATCTACTTGCCCAAAGTCAGTTTTTACTTGCCCTATTTTTATGTTATATAATCTTTATTCACACTGTATTTATTAATTAAAACAACATATGTCATGTATTGTAGCTTAATTCCTACACAAAAATGACAGTGTCAGGGCTTAAAGTGAAAAATTTGTCAATCGTTCTCCGTCTATAATTTTGCTCCCTACTTGAGCCATGCCCACCTCTATTTATTTTTCACTCCTCTCTCCAGTTCT
>NC_065525.1:3840767-3850889 GCF_006386435.1 Epinephelus moara
TGTTATTATATGAAGCATCCGTCGCGCAAAATAATATCAATGGGGGCTGTGGGCAGGACATTGTTACACAGCGTGTGCTTGTGACTTCAGGCAGAGAGACCGCTGCATCAGAGCCGAAGGAGCACGTTTTAAAATACATTTATTTTATCAATTAGTTGTTAACTTTTACTACTTTTAGCAACTTGCCCGATCGGGCAAGTGAGTTGTTAGTTTACACGCCCGACCTTGAGTTTTACTTGCCCCGGGCAATCGGGCAATCCTTATTGTTGAGCCCTGTCAGACACAATCGGGCAATCCTTATTGTTGAGCCCTGTCAGACAAGCACTGGGGTTTAGTGTTGCTGGAGCCCACAGGAACTACACTGTACGACGCTTTTTTTTTCTCAAAGTGAGGATTAGAATATATGCAGTTTACATAATCCAGTCGAAATTAATATATATTTTAAACACCGAAAGATCCACTCATTACTAAAAATGTATGTCATCCAAGAGAGAAACACTGCTTCGGTACTGTTACTATCTCAAATGCCAGCTTAAAGGCAAGGCAGCTCTTTCCCCCCATTCCATGATCGTAACGATTATACATAACAGTGAGGCAGCATATCAGCGATATTCCCACATTCAACAGGCAGTGTAAAAGGGGCCTCTCTCTCTCTCTGTCTCTCTCTCTCTGTCTCTCTCTGTCTGTCTGTCTCTCTCTCTCTCTCTCTCTCTCTCTCTCTCTCTCTCTCTCTCTCTCTCTCTCTCTCTCTCTCTCTCTCTCAATAATATGATTAAGTTAAGGCAACTACACCCACATGGTTAAGGTTAGAGGATGATTGTGATAATAGTAAATATACTGTAAACACAAATTTTCAGTCTGAGATAACATCATAACACCATTGCTACATTCTGCTATGTTGCACATATAATCACGTTTTTTTTTCCCCAGAAGTCTCTGTATTCATTTGTCTGTTATTCTAGTTGTATCTGCAGACGTTCAGCAGGACCCAGAGCCACCACACATTAAAGAAGATCAGACACAACTCTGCAGCAGATGGGAGGGAGAGCAGCTTCATGGACCTGTCCCTGTGAAGAGTAAAGATGATGAAGAAGAAGCTCAATCCTCACAGCTTCATCAAAGAGAAATTGATGAGAACAGAGAAGAGACAGAGGTTTCAGCCTGTAGCTCAGCTCAACAGATGGAAACAGAGAGTGATGGGGAGAACTGTGGAGGACCAGAAGCAACCAGTAGCTTAGATCCAGATGGTTCTTTACAACCAGCTAATGATGATGAGACTCCAGACTCTTCCAAACAAGCTGACACTGTGAAATTAAAGGAGGCCCAGACAGGTGTATCTGTCAATCAACAAGCTGTAAATGTCAGGACTTATGACTGTTTTGAGCCTGAGGCTGAAAACAGGGCTGATGACTTGAAGAAAACAAGGAAACTTCAGTCAGAGTTTAAAAAACTGACAAACAAGGGCATTCCTGCAGGGGGTAGAGAATGTAACACTGGCAAGAAGTCTCTCAGCTGCTCTGAGTGTGGTAAAATATTTGAACCCAAGACCTGCGGTCCTCCAGGAGTGAAACCATTTGTTTGCTCAGTTTGTGTCCAAAGATCCACACAGAGTGCACATTTCATCACACAGAAGAGAACTCATTCAAGGGAAAAAACCTTTAAATGTTCAGTCTGTAACAAACAATTTAGCTATAAGTGTGATGCTGTGAGACATATCAGGATTCACACAGGAGAGAAACCCTTTAGCTGCTCAGTCTGTGATAAAAGATTCACACAGAGCACAGGTTTGGACACACACATGAGAATCCACACAGGAGAGAAGCCATTCAGCTGCTCACTCTGTCCCAAACGCTTCACCCGGAGTGGTATCCTGGCCAGACACATGAGAGTTCATACAGGAGAAAAACCATACTGCTGCTCAGTGTGTAATACAAGTTTTAGTCTGAGTCAGTCCTTGTTAAAACACATGAGGATACATACAGGAGAGAAACCATTCAGCTGCTCAGTTTGTGATAAAACATTTACACAAAAAGGACATCTGACACAACACATGACAATCCACACAGGGGAGAAATCATTCAGTTGCTGTGTTTGTGGTAGAAAATTCACCAGACAGTCGCGTGTGAAAAATCACAAATGTGTCACAAAGAGCTGCAGCAGTAAATGAGACTGCGACTGAATGGCCTACTGTCCGCCCAAAATGGGTTTAGTCATTGACAGGGCTCGGTACTCAATATCTTTAAGGTAAACCAAATAGCAGAGATGGGACCAAGTCACACATGTGCAAGTCTCAAGTAAGTCTCAAGTCTTAACCTTCAAGTCTCAAGTAAGTCCCAAGTCATTTTTTCTTGGGCAAGTCAAGTCAAGTCACAGGTTATGTCAAGTCAAGTCAAGTCAAATCAAGTCAAGTCAAGTCCTGTAATAGGTCAAGTCAAGTCCAAGTCAAGTCACCTTATTATTGTAATTTTACCTGCAGAATCTGATCTTAATAAAGTGAAAAGACAAGATATAAGTAACTGTCAGTAAACATTGACTTCATTGCTGCAATGTTTACTTTGCAGGGACGACCCCCATGCGTGCGTGCACACACACACACACACACACACACACACACTAACCAAGGCAGCAGCCAAAATCCCCCATTTAGCTCATTTAACCCTGTGTTGCTTGTTCATAAAACGTACAGCCGGTCTTGTGATGAACCGGTCGGAATGTTCGCTCACGTTTTCTGGGGTTAATGTTAGCAAATAAATTAAAAAACAAGTTCCACCAAACTGACCCACCACCTCACCCCACCCCACCCCTGTATCGTATCAAGCTAACGTTAGCTAACTACCGACTAACCAGATAATATTAGCTAATTGACAAGCACTTACTTGGCAGAATGGCTCTTCAAATGACGAACAAAGTTTGAAGTTGTCGCCTGGCTGTCCGAGATGTTTATGCCGCATGTCTTGCACTGTGCTGTTCATCTTTTGCCGTAATAATGGTAATTCCGAAAGCTGAAGCCGATGACTCTCGGTACCCCTCCCGCTGACATGTTGATGCCTATCTGATATAAGAGGGCCTGTTTCTCCAATAAACACGTAAGGTACGTAGAGAGGGCATGACTGATTGACAGGGAAGTGATCCAATCATGACAACGCCATTCTCAGCCTGCGCTCCTACCAGGTAATCGACATTATTTTTTAAATTAATTTATTAATTTTACATTCTAACCGAAAACATGATGTGAATAACACTCAAGTCATTCAAGTCATCGTGTCTCAAGTCAAGTCAAGTCCCGAGTGTTTAACTTCCAAGTCCGAGTCAAGTCTTAAGTCTTTTATTTTTTGTCAAGTCAAGTCACAAGTCATCAAAACAGCGCCTCGAGTCGACTCGAGTCCAAGTCACAATGACTCAAGTCCCCATCTCTGCCAAATAGTATGAAAACATCTCCTTTACGCCCTGGAAGTCGCGACATCCCGCCTCCTCGCCAGATCTGCAGACTTTGTGTTGTAGCGCTCGTTAGAGCCTCTATCCCTCCGGCGAATGGTCAGTTTAATGTCTGCCTGGTAGACACGTGCTACACAGCTGCAGCTAATATCTAACACCATGCAAACTGTTGAGTAATAATATTAGCCATGTGATGCTAGCCCTGTGTGTACAGCTAGGCGGACTTTAATAACTTTCCCTTACACGGAGCTCACCCTGAGTTTAGCATAGATGTGCTGTATGTGGGAGCTAGATCAAATGAATGACGCGTAATTGGTATGTTACAATTTCAACACAAGTAGCCTAATAGTCATACTGGTTCAAATAAACAATTTTCCCAGTTTGTTGAGCAAGAGTTTTGTGTTAAAGGCCTGTCCCATACAGACACCTGTCCCAAATATACACTGGTTGAGTTCAGTGATCAAAGCAAAAAATAGCCCGGGCTATTAATTGAAGTTTTATGGGAAACTACATGCCACTCTGTTCACATTAATGGGTATCACATGATGTACTCTACTGATATTGATATTACTTTAAAGGTACTGGTATTAGTACTAATAATATAGCCAGTCATAGTGGTTGAGGTAGAAACAACGTGAATGTATTTGAAATATGTACATACACACTGTTTCTGCTACCAGGGCAAAGGGCAGGAAAGTAGCCTAGTAAATGACTGATGGGGTCTATCTGACTGAAATGTGGCATTTATGATAACAGGAGCTGATTATCAGTGTGTGGATTATTTTTCCAATAAAATATGATCTTTTTTCTTAGTTGTCATCTCAAAGGTGTCTCATTATTGTGTATACATACGTACATACGTCCATCTCATCTTTGTGAATGTGGTATCTCAAGAACGCCTCAAGTTAATTTCTTCAAATTTGACATAAATGTCCACTTGGGCTCAATGATAAACTGATTAGATTTTGGTGGTCAAAGGTCAAACATCAAGGTTACTTTGACCTTGTCTGTCTCACTCTTGTGAATGTGATATCTCAAAAACACCTTGAGGGAATTTCTATAAATTTGGCACAAACATTCACTTGGACTCAATAATGAACTGTTTAGAATTTTGTTGTCAAAGGTCAAGGTGAATGTGACCTCAAAAAATATGATTTTGGCCGTAACGGAAGAATACATACTAATTATGACAAAGCTGGACACCAATGTCTAATAGTATATAATGATATGACATTTTATATCTAAAAGGTCAAAGGTCAACTTCACTGTGACATCATAATGTTCTGCAAAAATACTTTTCTGACCATTATTCAATGTCATATCTCAGGAACAGAAGGGGAGATACTTGGTCAGATGCTGAATTGGTGACACTAATCTTGGGTGTCCACCTTGAAACTGTGTTGATAAAGATCTTATGTGCCATTGGGGGGAAGATGTGTTTGATGCATTCATGTTTTCACAGTCTTGGAGTTAAACTGTAAGAGAAACTTGACTGGTATGCAGAGGCATACAACCATGCGGTGTTAATTCTAATTTTATTAAAAAACATTTTTTTAATTAGATCACACAAGAACTTAATAAAACCATTAACTAGTTTTGTAGGTGGGAAAGGATGATACCACAGCAGTGATAGTGAGATTGATCTGTTTTTGTCCTTAACAAGATAGTCCTAGCCAATCCTTACTATCTTTGACACCAAATCAAGTGGGCCACTTCAAAAAATGACTGAACCCAAATGAAAGGAGGCTGGAGCACTCGATAAAACTGCAGAGCTTTTAATAAGGTGCAAACAAACTGACGTTTCGACACTACTGCGTCTCCTTCAGAGTCAAACAGGTATTGATAGAACAATGGCAGTTAAATATACACATCCTGAAACCAAACGGTCTCTCATTGGAAAATGAGGATGAGGGGAAATTAACCAATCCTGTTGAGGCACTTATCAGACAGAGGGTGTAAAGAATCAGCAATCCAAAACAGAAAACACACCCACAAAGAATAATGAAAAAAATAATAAAATAAAAATAAACATTGGATAAGCCTACGGTGGGGTATCTCCTTTATCCAATATCTCTGCCAATATCTCTGTTTGAACGATGCTGCGCTTTAGCCAATCACAATTGAGGGGGCGGGGCAGAGACGTGCAGGTGTCCCCAGGAAATGTGTACCTACAGAAACAGCAAGCTCCGCATCGGTGGCGAACGCTCCACCCAAAACACCATCTCGTCAACGTGAAAAAAATATTTTTTCCAGCGGATGTCTTAGTTACAACATGATTGAGCTAACTGGAGTAGTTTCATGTCGTATCCAACAACAGGAGGCCTTTAACAGATGACGTCCTGATGTTAGCTTTGCTGCTGCTGTTAGCTGTCCCTGTCAGCTGCAGCCACTGATGCTTTCTAGACATCGTGATTTCCCAAAACTGAATAAATACCACACATAGCAACACAAAACTGCTTTGCTAGCTCAATCATGTTGTAACTAAGATATCCACTAGAAAAAATATTTTTTTCACGGACCGTTTATTGAGGTACTGAGTTACTACAGACACCGCTAACAGCTAACGGTTAGCCCAGCTAATCTACGATAACCATGTTATTAATTACAAAACGTGCACACAGAAATAGTAACGTTTGTTCAGTCATTGTGTTTATAGACTTTACAAACATCACATTAGTCTAAACGGTGATATAGTGACATGAAAAATGTGATGTATATATATACATATATATATATATATATATATATACATATACAAAACAAAAAAAAAAACAATGAACTTTAAACAAATGTACAACATGTTGCACATTCAACGGATGGTGACACCGCAGATGCTGTGTGCCACTGTACCAATGCCCAGGCGCCAGATGCAACCATAAGCACGACCAACCCCACCAGACGCAGGGGTTGGGTGCAGAAAGACTGCCAGGTCACTGACAGTAGTATACAACATCACCCTGGCTGGTTGGCCAGTTCAGGGCCACCAGGATCAGCTGCACCTCCTCATTCCAAACTCTCTGCAGCAGATACGGGAGGAGAGTGAACAGGGGAGAAGCATACAGCAGGCGTTGAGGTTTGGGTAGCCCAGGCCCCCTTGCCTGTTGACATATGCTGCTGTCACTGTGCTGTTGGTTCTTACTAGCACGTGATGGCCTTGCAGACTCAGGAGAAAATGCTGGAGGGCCAGGTGAATGGCTCTCAGTTTTAGAGCATTGATGCTGGCCCTTCCAGCTGGTGCTCCAGACCCCACTGGTGCCCCTGCCCTCATGAAGTGCACCCCAAGCCCTCCAGGCACGCATCTGTAGAGAGCACCTGGCAAAGCAGTACTGGACCAAGTATACTCCCCCTCGAGATGTTCACTCTTCCTACCACCACCTGAGGTCCGCACAAAGTTGCACTGCTGCTTGCAGTTGTTCCTGCAGACAGAGCCCCAGGCTGAAGAGATGCCTTTGGACTGGACGCATGTGTAGAAGAGCCAATGGCACCACTTGTACCGAGGCTGCCATAAGACCTGAGAGGCGGAACCACAGCTGCCATGTGACCCTGGCACCCAGCCGAAAATGAGAGAGGCAGGTCCTGATTGTAACCTGCCTCTCCTGTGATGGTATCACCAACCCAGCTCTGGCATCCAGCCACATGCCTAGAAACTGGGTGTCCTGTGCAGGCTGGAGACTGCAACAGCACAGACACATGATGGTGGCAGTGCTCCTCTGTCTGTGTACATGTTAGCCAGTCATCCAAATAATTCAGTATCCCGAGACCCTGCTGCTGCAGAGGCCCCAAAACCGCGTCCATGCACCTGGTGAAGGTGCAGGGTGTCAGCAAGATGCCGGAAGGGAGGACACCAAACTTGAAGGTTTTTCCCATGAAGGCACACCTGAGAAACCTCCTGTGCCCCTCTCAGAATGGAATTTGAAAATAGGCATCCTTGAGGTCGATGGTCGCAAACAAGTCACCTACCTGGACAGTCTGCTTGACCCTAGACAAGGTCAACATTCTGCACCTCAGGGGCATGAAGAACTAATTCAGCCCCATGAGGTCTAAGACAGGCCTGAGTGTCCCATCCCACTTCAGAGCAAGTAAATAGCGGGAATAAGACCCTGCCCTCAGATCTTCTTCCTATACTTACCTGATAGTTGACTTCGCCAGAGTGGAGATCTCCCTGCGCTGGTGGTCTGCAATAATGGAAAACACAGCCACCCTCGTCAGAGGAGGAGTGCTCCAGACCCGTAAACAATACCCCTTGGTCATTGTTAAAACAATACAGAGGTCTTTCTCCAGAGCCTCCCATGCCTGAAGACTGAAACCATGTCTAACAAGTGTATTAAACAGGCCAGGGCCCTGTTTCAGAAAGCAGGTTTAGTGAAAACTCTGACTTTGTTAAAATGAGATGAGGGAAACTCAGAGTTTTCCATTTCAGAGAGGTAACTTAAACTCTGAGTCAGTTACTGTGTTAACTGACACTGTGAACCCAACCTGCTCACTGGCAGGTTTTCTCCAACAAACCCTGAGTCTGTCTCTTTCTCCTCCCTCTGACAGATCTAGACACGCTGTTTCATTTCCTTACTGATTCAGTTTGTATCGAACCGCATTAATTAGTGAAGGTTTACTGTTTGTCAGAATCTAAATCCTGGTTAGATATTAGTTTGCTACCCAGGACTATCACAAAGTATCACCTCTAATCTCTATACACAGATATCTGCATATGTATCGTCGTCAGACGATAGACGACAGGTTCAAAGATTGAGTCACCCCCAGCTCAGAATCAAACCTTCACATGTCCATCTTTCTGCGAGTGGAAGTTCTTTTTCTTTTTTACAGATGACACTGTGACTCTTTTCACAAGACAGGTGTCAGTTTGTTTGATCCGACCGTTACACTATAATGTTGAATTTGATTTGAAAATCTTTATTGTCCCCTAAGGGCAATTTGGTTTGCAACAGAAGTTAAAACACACAATCTTACAATATCTCACATTGCAGAGAATGCATACATCCAGATACCCCAGACACAATACAAATAAATACATGTAAATACACAGAGTCAACACAATTCAAGGGTGCATCATTCCCATCAAGCTTGCCTACAGCTTGTTTAAAAAGCGAATGGCTGTTGGGACAAAGGATTTAAGGTACCGATTTGATTTGGCCAATGTACATAATGTGTAATTTTAGTATTAATTGTAAAAGTCAGTATAAATGAATAAATCTGTCTCTCATGATGTCATTGTTCACACAAATGGAATATAATATATAGAACATGATATATCTATAATATTAAAGATTGTTACTGTTTCTAAGTGAGTAGGATCGTAATGCAGCTGCCGAATGAAGGTGAATTTTTAAAAAAAATTCACATTTTCCATCATCAGTTGTTGTCTCCAGATTAAAGCTGGACAAATATATTTAAATTGTAATGTTGACTATGGCCTAAATGATGAATTAATGGACAAATTTTTTTATTTAAACTAACTGACATTTTTCCCCACTTTGACTCACAACTCTTTTTTTCTTTTAAGATAAAGGTGCATTATTATTGGCCTGTTGCCATGGTGAATCATTGTATTACAGCTCCAGTGATGAAGGCTCTTTTTCATTCAACACACACAAGCTTAACTCAGAGTGAACATACTTAGAGTTGATTGAATTGACTCTGATCAACTGTTTTCTATCTCAGGGTTCACCAACTCAGAGTTCAGGGTTAGACTCAGCGTTTGTTAACATGCTCTCTGAAACAGGCCCCAGGTCACTCTATTCGGTCAAATCCTGTCTGTTTCAGTTGTCTCAGATCAGTTTTTCTGACACAGGTTAAACATGCATCAGCAGACCTACATCATTTATGCATATCCTGCATGGAGGATGGGTTCCAGTGAATGCATCCCATTTGGTCATGTTCAATTTGACTGAAAGAACAGCTGCTGTAGTTTATCTACCTGATATCACCAAGGACTGTAGCCAACATGACAGCTCCCAAAAAGTGAAACCAGAACATCTTGATAGCCCTGATATTTTGGCTTCATATTTGCACAGTGTAAGGAAGTCTGATAGTTCATTTTAAAGCCAATGTCGGCCGATACTTTGGGGACAAACACGACTCAAACGGAAACTTTGAGTAGTGCTGGTTGTTTTGACTTCCTGTCACCATTCTGTGAATTTACATGAGACGGAGACAAAAAGACTTTGAGAACAGGAGACGACACAAAGCAGCTGCTAGAATCAGAGGCAATGAATTCTGAAAAAAAGAACGATAATTGTTCTCCTGAAGACGCTCCTAAGTCATACAAACCGATGATGTGCCTATATTATCGTGCAACCATTATTATTATCTTACTATATAATGACGAAAACTCTGTCTGTGTGTCTGTTCCACGTTTTTCTCCTCACTGACTTGGTCAATTCATGTGAAATTTGGCACAGTGGTAGAGGGTCATGGGAGGATGCGAATGAAGCAATATTACATCAATTGGCCAAAGGGGGGCGCTATAAGCAAGCGATTGAATTTGCAAAATTTGAATGGGCATATTTCGTGCCCTTTATGTCGTAGAGACATGAAACTTTGCACAGAGATGCCTCTCCTCATGAGGAACAAATTTGCCTCTAGAACCCATAACTTCCGGTTATATAGATTTTCCACCATTTTGAATTTTTTGAAAAACACTTAAAATCGATGTCTCCCTAGGAAGTTTGA
>NC_065525.1:3851005-3878383 GCF_006386435.1 Epinephelus moara
TGTTTTTTCTAATTTTTGGTATGACTAAGTCATGGTATGGTATGCTGTACATAATCACGGAAACTGTCAGTGTGTCATTCTGTCTGTCCCATGTTTTTCTTCCCCACTTTTAAGTCAATACAGCATATAAACATTTGCTTTTCAACATGTTACCTCAACTACTAATGTACAGTTTTAGCCCACTAACTATCCCACTATTGGCAGTGGTACTACTGTACTTTCAATAAAGCAATTGGACTATCAAATTCACAAAAACTCTGTCTGAATACATTACTCTTCTTAATGGGTTCACTTGACTATTTAATCTGCAATTTCCTATGACCTGTATCCCAAACACACACCATTTGAAACTGTACATGGGCAACTGTGCACTCAATGGGTATGGACTAGTCATAATTATTATTATTATTATTATTATTATTACAGTCAATTGTATGTATGTTTATTCCAGTAAACAGTGGCATTGATACAATATAATTCTGTGAATTCTGAAAGCCACAGCTATATGAACTGTCACATGCTCACTTATTTCTGTATGTGGTCTACTGAACTGCATTTGAAAGGTGACCATGATCACAAAATCAGCAGGTATCAGCATCAGCAGCTTACGGTTTTTATATTCAGCAAAGAAGTGGTGTAGTGGAGGGTATACACAGGTATATGGTATATACCCAACTATTTTTTTGCCCTCATACAATATATCCATGTATCACTGAAATATATCAGAGAATTTACCCACTGCCCCCTCAGTAACCTGCCTATCTACCTGGTAGTACGCCCGTCTTATCAACTATCACTACACCACTACAGCTAAGAGTTTGAAGAAATCCCTGCTTTAAGAAATCCAGAGCAAATTTTGAAGCAGCTTCAAAACTGCAGGCATCATTTTTGTTGAGTAGTGTGCTGCCCTCTGCTGGTGACATCAGTTACTACAGCTCACCAATTTCAAGGTAAATCAAAAGACACTTAAAGGGATAGTGCACCCAAAAATGAAAAAAAAAGGAACAGGGCCTGAAGCAAAAGTTTGGGCACCCTGCATGATCAGTACTTAAAGGGATAGTGCACCCAAAAATGAAAATTCAGCCATTATCTACTCACCCATATGCCTACGGAAATTCAGCCATTATCTACTCACCCATATGCCTACGGAGGCCCTGGGGAAGTTTTAGAGTCCTCACATCCCTTGTGGAGATCGGCGGGGGGAGCAGATAGCACACCTAATGGTAGACGGCGCCCCAGACTAACGTCCAAGAGCACAAAATTGAAACCACGAAGTATCTCCAACATGCTCATCCATAGTGATCCAAGTGTGCTGCATAAAAAGTTGTTTCAAAAAACGTCATTTGAACTCTGTTTTTAGCCTCACTGTAGCCTGTAGCTCTGACTGCTTCTCTGTGCTCCGTGCTCACGTGTGCACGCTTGCGCTAGACCAGCAAAAGCATGAGCTTTGCTTACTGGTGTTTACATCACGTGACACGTGCACCGCAGGGGGAGACAACGGTAGCCACAGTCGCTAAAAGATAATTTGCACTACGGTCTTTTAGCAAAGGACAGCCCAACATGTCTGAAGACTTTGAAATTGAGGAGGAACAGTATTTCTTTGTTGAGCCGTATTTCTTTGAGCCCAAGTATACGCACGGAACTCAGGCTACTGGACGAAGCAGCCGCCGCAGCTCATGAGCCTCAGCCAGCCGCAGAATACCGGAGTCGAGCACTGGAAACCTGGTGGGTTTCAAATGCAAAACAATGCCAACGGATGAGGAAAGTCTTCGCTGCTCAGACTGGGAATTGGCGATGCCTGCACTTGAGAATCTGGACATCAGTACTGACGAGACTGCTGCTCTTCAGAGACCGTGCATCACCGATCACCCTGAGCGTGCACACAGAGGATCAGGAAGAGCGTCTACCCTTGTAGGATACATCAGCTAAGTGAATTATAAGTCAGCTCCCTTCTTCTACTGCATGGTCTGCCCCAAAAACTGTACACATTTATTTTTGTCTTTCTTGAGGTAACTAACTAACAGTAACTGTGTTTGCATTCTTTCACTGTGATAGAGAACAGTGATACCAGTGAGCAGGTTTGCAGCAGAAATGTGTCTGCTGGATGTGTGTTACTTGAAAGGAGAGTAGGCCTTACTGAGCTTTTTTCGACTTCCTTTTTATTGTCCTCTTTATATACAATCTTTACCGCCATCAGAAGCATGACAGTGAGAAAACACAAGCAGCCCAAGCCACTCGAGTCCTAATGTGTAATTACATTTTTGAGAAGACAGCTACAGGGCAATATGCAGAGTCCACACAGCTCAACCATTAACACTTCCCAGACAACAAAGCTCTGCAGCAGGACACAAAGAGGGATGTTGTGATTACATGGTCAGTGTCTTAAACCACTAGGCTAGGAGAGCCCAAAAAACAGACATATTTCAAAACCCTGGACGAATGCCAGGGTCCAGCATTCATCTCAACATTCAATCATAGTTAAAAATACAACTTAAGTGTCTTAATAAGACATTTAAATTAAATGTCTTAGACATTTATTATATATATATATATATATATAATATATATATTATAAAATCTGAAATTTTTTTTGTGAACACCTTTTTATTTCTGGTGACTAGAGAGCAAAGCAAAAGAAAAAACATTTTAAGGATTCCGAGGCATTTTGTTTAAAACCAGCCTATGCATATATACAAAAGATACAATAAATATGTAGATAAATCCAACTTTCTTCAGTTAGATATGTCATTAACAGTGTGTGTAGCATAAAACCAAGCGATATAGAGTTCTACAGAAACAACATTCAACAGTGATAGCTTACAGCCATGTCTGTCTATCACTCACACACACACACACACACACACACACACACACACACACACACACACACACACACACACACACACACACACACACACACACACACACCCCGACAGCACAGAAGATCTATACAATCAGCACAGTTTCAAGGTGGACACCCAAGACCAATTCAATATCTGACCAAATGTCTCCCCTTCTGTTCCTGAGATATGATGAATTTGAGAAAACTCTCTCAAGGCCCTCTAGACATATTGTGTTCACGATATTGAGATGAATGTAAGGTCACAGTGACTTTTGACCATCGAACATCTAAGCAGTTTATACTTGATGTGAAAGTGGATGTTTGTGCCAGATTCGAAGAAAATCCCTCAAGGCATTCTTGAGATATGATGTTCACAAGAATGGGATGGACGGACAACCTGAAACACAATGCCTCTGACCATGGCTATAACTGGTGCGGAGGCATTCAAATTATGGAGAACCTAAGGGTGCTCCTGGAAATAATCAGGAAGACTTTTAAGGATCTGTGGGAAAGATGACACATTTATGGGTTTTTAAATGGTTCTTTTGAAAAAACTTTCTCCCACAAGTCTCACAACCAAATGCCTTCTCTCCTGTGTGTAGTCTAACATGTCTTTTAAGATGTCCTTTGTCATTAAAACACCTCCCACAGATTGAGCAACTAAACGGTTTCTCTGCTGAGTGGCGTTTCTCATGTCTTCTCAGATGTGCTTGATGACCAAACTTTTTTCCACACAGCGAGCAGCTGAAGGGTTTCTCCTCTGCATGACTCCTGGTGTGGACAATCCACACTCCTCTCCTGTGAAAACACTTGTTACACACTGAGCAGCAGTAGGGTTTCTCTCCTGTGTGGGTTCTTATGTGTTCAATCAATGATCGCCGCTGGTTAAATCCTTTTTTACACACTGAGCAGCTGAAGGGCTTACCGTCAATGTGAATTTTCATGTGAGACAGTAATGTTCGCTTGTGAGTAAATGTTTTACCACATACTGGACAAATAAAGGATTCCAGGTCCATGTGCACAGTCATGTGACTGTATATACTTCTCTTGGAACAAAGTATTTTACCACACACAATGCAAGTGATATTTTTCACACTTTGAGAACTGGTGTTTTTTAAAGCATTTATATGAGACTGAGCTTCTCTGGTCTCACTGGAAATGTCATCACTGTCATCAGTCTCAGCCTCAGAGGAGACTGAGGTGTTGTCACCACAAGCTGAATCTACATTTCTGGTTGCTTCTGATCCTCCACAGTCCTCTCCATCAGCTGCTGTTGTCATCTGGTCATCGGTTTGTCTGTGATGAAGCTGTGAGGACTGTGCTTTGCCTTCATCATCTTCTGTCTTCACAGAGACAGTAGTGAATGGGAGCTTGATATCATCTTCCTCTAGTCGTTGAAGCTGCTCTCCCTCCTGACTGCTCCACACTTCCTCCTGTTCCTTTTTAATGTGTAGGGGCTCTGGGTCCTGCGGCCCACAGAGAACCTCATCTTTACACACCAACAGATGCTGGACATCTACAGGGAAGACAGAAATACAGACATTAGAAAAAATGTGACTTTCTCCCCTGTAGGTAGATTTTAGATTTGATGGGCTATTTTTCATTAATGGCTGGTTACAGTGGCATGCAAAAGTTTGGGCATCCTGGACAAAATTTAATATATAAATACTTAAGCAAGTAAAACATGACCTGATCTTTAAAAGGCACAAAATTAGAGATGACACAATTCTTCAATATTTGAAGCAAGATTTTTTGTGAAGTTTTAGAGTCCTCACATCCCTTGTGGAGATCGGCGGGGGAGCGGCTAGCACACCTAATGGCTGACGGCGCCCCAGACTAACGTCCAAGAACACAAAATTGAATCCACAGAGTACCTCCATACTGCTCATCCGTTGTGATCCAAGTGTGCTGCAGCCCCGACATAAAAAGTTGTTTGGAAAAACGTCATATGAACTCTGTTTTTAGCCTCACTGTAGCCTGTAGCTCTGACTGCTTCTCTGTGCTCCGCGCACACATGTGTGCACGCTCAGGGTGATCGGTGATGCACGGTCTCTGAAGAGCAGCAGTCTCGTCAGTACTGATGTCCAGATTCTCAAGTGCAGGCATCGCCAATTCCCAGTCTGAGCAGCAAAGACTTTCCTCACCCGTTGGCATTGCTTTGCATTTGAAACAACTACACCACCAGGTTTCCAGTGCTCGACTCCGGTATTCTGCGGCTGCTTCGTCCAGTAGCCTGAGTTCCGTCCGTATACTCGGGCTCAAAGAAATACGGCTCAACAAAGAAATGCTGTTCTTCCTCAATTTCAAAGTCTTCAGACATGTTGGGCTGTCCTTTGCTAAAAGACCGTAGCACAAATTATCTTTTAGCTCTGTGGTTACTGCTGTCTCCCCCTGCGGTGCATGTGTCACGTGATGTAAACACGGGTGAGCAAAGCTCATGCTTTCGCTGGTCGTGCGCAAGTGCGCACACGTGAGCACAGATCACAGAGAAGCAGTCAGAGCTACAGGCTACAGTGAGGCTAAAAACAGAGTTCATGTGACGTTTTTCGAAACAACTTTTTATGTCGGGGCTGCAGCACACTTGGATCACTATGGATGAGCAGTATGGAGATACTTTGTGGATTCAATTTTGTGCTCTTGGACGTTAGTCTGGGGCGCCGTCTGCCATTAGGTGTGCTAGCCGCTCCCCCCGCCGATCTCCGCAAGGGATGTGAGGACTCTAAAACTTCACCAGGGCCTCCATCGGCATATGGGTGAGTAGATAATGGCTGAATTTTCATTTTTGGGTGCACTATCCCTTTAATAGTGCCCCCTTTGGTGAATATCACAGCTTCTAAACACTTTTTGTAACCAGCTAAGAGTCTTTCAGTTCTTGTTTGGAGGATTTTCACCCATTTTTCCTCCAAAAGGCTTCTAGCTCTGTGAGATTCTTGGACCATCTTGCATGCACTGTTCTTTTGAGGTCTATACAGATGGTGCTGGAATTTAACTGAATCCATTCTTCCCTCTACCTGTGAAATGTTCCCTGTGCCACTGGCTGCAACACAAGCCCAAAGCATGATCGATCCACCCCTGTGTTTAACAGTTGGACAGTTGTTCTCTTCATGAAATTCTTCACCCTTTTTTCCTCCAAACATACCTTTGCTCATTGCATCCAAAACATTATATTTTAACTTCATCAGTCCACAGGACTTGTTTCCAAAAAGCATCACGGTTGTTTAGATGTTCCTTTGCAAACTTCTGATGCTGAATTTTGTGGTGAGGACACAGGAAAGGTTTTCTTCTGATGATGTTATACTGCTAGCAAATATCATTACTTCTTGTCTAAAATGATAACTCACATTTTAATTATATCATCACTTCCATATACAACCCAGATTCCCAAAAAGTTGAGATGCTGTGATTTTCAAACTGACAAACTTTATTGTTATTTGTTTTGTTTTTTTGTAAATACACACTTATTCTGAATCTGATGGCTGCAACACATCCCAAAAAAGTTGGGACAGAGTCATGTTTACCACTGTGTGACATCACCTTTCTTTTAACAACACTCAGTAAGCATTTGGGAACTGAGGACACTAATTGTTGAAAGTGGAATTCTTTCCCATTCTTGCTTGATATAGAACTTAAGTTGCTCAGCAATCCAGGGTCTTCGTTGTCATATTTTGTGCTTCATAGTGAGCCACACATGTTCAATGGGGAAAAAAACTGAAATTGATTAATTTTGCATTGCACTATAATAGAATCTGCTTGGTATTGAAATTGTTGTGTGGTGTTGTGTTATCACTCAATGTAGGGTGCATTTTCTTAATGAGGTACATCCTTTGTGAGGTTCTGGGTTTAAAACAAACAAACAACTAAAAGACAAACAGAAAAAAACACAACTAACTAAAACTTGACTGTCAATCTTACATGCCAGGAGAGAGACCTGGCTGGCACCACAGAAATAACAAGACAAACCTACACTGAACAAATTAAAAATAAAATAACAAACAAAATAAAATAAAACGTATACCTCAAATCATCACAACACCTCCATACCATCACAGATGCTGGCTTTGAACTTAGTGCTGTCAACAATATGGATGGTGCTTTTCCTCTTTAGCTTGGAGGACACAACGTCCATGATGGACTTGTCAGACCACAGCACACTTCTTTTTTTTTTTTTTAAGATATTTTTAGGGCATTTTTTGCCTTTAATTGATAGGATAGTGAAGTGTGAAGGGGAGAGAGAGGGGGAGTGACATGCAGCAAAGGGCCACAGGCTGGAGTCGAACCCGGGCTGCTGTGGCAACAGCCTTGTACATGGGGCGCCTGCTCTACCACTAAGCCACCAACGCCCCCACAGCACACTTTTTCACTTTGTCTCAGTCCATCTCGAATGCTCAGGCCCAGAGAAGTCGGTAGTGGTGCATTTGAGAGTCTAAACTTGCATTTGTAGATGCAGTGATAAACTGTGTTTACTGACTAAAGTGTTCCTGAGCCCATGTAGTAAAATCCTTTATATGGTCATGTTGGTTTTTAATGCAGTGCAGCCTGAGGGGTCAAAGGTCACAGGTATTTAATATTTGTTTCCAGCTTTGTCCCTTACGTGCAGAGATTTCTTTGGATTTTCTTAATCTTTTGATGATATTACAGATTGTTGATGATGAAATCCATTAATTCTTTACAATTCATTAAGAAAGGTTGTTCTCAAACAGTTGGACTGATTGCCCACACAGTTTTTCACAAAGTAACCATCCTTCCTTTGAGGATGCCTCTTCGATACCCAGTAATACAAAATAATTTCTTACCAGTTAAGCTGTTTACCTGTAAAACACTTCACAAGAGGTGTTTTTGAGCGTTTCACAACTTTCCCAGTCTTTTGTTGCCCCTGTCCCAACTTTTTTGGAACATGTTGAAGACATCCATTTTTTTTTTTTTCAAGATGGCGCCGCCCGAGTGGCAGCTGGTTACAGTAGCTCCGACCCCTTTCTGTCCTTTAAGTGTGTTTTTTCATGTTTTTTTTTATTCGCCAATCTCACTTGTTCGCGTTCAACAACGGATGTGCAACTGCTGAGATTTGTTTTATGCTTTTTATTCACTTCTGGACTGTTTAAAGTGACTTCTGGAGAGCCATTCAGCCACGGCTCGATTGTTTAATACTGCCCACTGTAAGCTGTACCTATGGCAACGCTGTCATGTGGTTTGGATGTCCCCGCCCATTTCTATTACAAAATGAAAGACGAATGTCCCCAGACTACCATTCTGAAATAAGGGAGGCTGGTCACGTGAGACTACACCATAGATATCATACACAGTAGATACCTCGTTGACGGCTTTGGCCCGTTTCAGCAATGTGTCAACGTCGCTGCCATCTTGGGGAGGTCACGGCCGGCTGGCTACTACTGTTGTATGGAGATAAGTCTTCAGCAAACTTGGCGTGCTCACTCAAAAGTCTCAAAGTGTAATTGGGTGCCGGTCCAAAAAATTACAGCAAAGCAGAAAAACCCGACAGCACTCACTAATAAGTATAATATTTTTTAATATAGTGGATTGCACAACGGCAGTCGAATGGACGCGTTTCAGCTCATAGCCGATCTCAGCGTTAAATGGTTTGTGGGCGTGTGTCCCTTTTAACAGAAACCAGCTGGTTCAGATTAACATTAAAAACAATACAAATATGGATCATTCATAAATGCAACCTCAATGATACATCGAATAGTCTAAATATAATTTAAAAAATGGAATAATAGAAAATCTTGAAGCACAAAATACAATACAATATCGACCCGTGTCACTGTGTCGAACTGAATGGGATTAGAATACAGTAGAAGAGCCTGAGAACAAGTATGATCAGTGGGTACCAACCTGCTCTGTGTAACCGAACTTCAGGCTTTAACACAGCGTCCAGCAGTTTACGCTGACGGTCGATGTCTTCATTTGAGCGAGAAAGTTTCTTCTCATACTCCGTTACTGTTCTTTCAAACAGCTCAACTATCTGTTCAACAGCTGCAGTAAGATGCTGCTTCACCAACAGTCCATCAGCTGTCTGCATCTTCTTTAACTTCAGTCTCGTAAACTGAAGCTGTGGTCCACTCTCCACAGAGACAGCATTGACCGGGAACCCAGTGACATCATCTTCCTCCAGTCCTTGAAGCTGCCCTCCTTCCTGACTGCTCCACACTTCCTCCTGTTCCTCTTTAATGTGTTGGAGCTCTGAGTCCTGCTGCTCAGAGAGAACCTCTTCTTTACACACCAACACCTGCTGGACGACTAACATCAGATAGAGAGAATAATGTTTAACTTAAACGTGTAAAAGAGCTATACTTACAGCATTTATCTTATCTATCACACAGACACACACACACACACACACACACACACACACACACACACAGCTTCTAAAACATAGAATCCTCTGGGAGTGAGACGTTCACTGAACTTTTGGAAAACTCAATAACTACAATAACAGACTTTTTGCTGTTGCTGAACACATTCTTAACAGTAACAGAATCCATTCCCATAAAATAACATCACCCTGTCCGTTACACTATCCATCAATCTGTGCATACCTCCTATTATAAAGAAAGCCACATCAATCAGTGAAATCCGAGCAAAATCAAACCGCCAACAAGTAGCCTGACATTGAACACAATATAGCCTAGCGGGGGCCACCTAATGTCAGCCTGCTGCTGTCATAAGTCAGTCACCGTCCAATCCTTTTCATCTAGTGATTGCACATCATGGACATCAGAAAGTTTTTCAAGAAAACACCATCTGTCGTGTCGTTAGCAGCCGATGATCTGCCCAACACTATTTCAGGTTGGTGATTGATTTAAAAGCTGACTTTTTTGGCCTGGCCTGCCCTGGCTCACCATGGTGACTCAAAACCACTGCCCTTGTGTAGGCTAACAAACTGCAAACAAGCTGACAACAAGGCTATAGGCTAGCATAAGTTGTCATAAGATCTTATGAAATATCGCTTGACGTGAAATTGAAACCTCATCTAGCAACATTAGATACTTATTATACCAATTTTAGTTATAATGTCAGAGAAGTCACCATTATAATCCATTTTCTAGCATAGACATCTTTGTCTTACTGTATTGATGTTGCAAATAGTCTACAAAAGCATGACATTACCTGATGTTATGTCCACCAAAGACTTTAGAAAAGTAACTTAACTTATTAAAATAAAATATCCTTGGTTGACATGCTGTTTTAACTCAGATTTTATTTAAGTAGAATAGAAAGGTTACTTTTGCTACGTTCTCATTACAAGTTTGTCTGCTTCCATCCTATGCATACCATATGAAGGTTAGCGTCGTAGCAAGTGGCTTGCGTCACGTTCTGTAAGCCCCTGTTCCACACCTGATTAAACTTTGACCCCTTTCTTTCTGTCACTCAACCACATCCAACATAAAGATGCAAACAAAGTATTAACAATGCATTGGTTAGCAACATGTTTGCATTGTGTGTTGATTTAATAGGCTTCTTTCAACATTATTATTTTCCATAATTCAACCTAGTCCATTGTGCACAATTACAGGTCGAATGAAGGCAGAATGTTTTCCACCTATCCACTGAAGCTGATATTTGGTATTAGATGTTAGATAAGATATTATATTATATTATATTATAAACAATGCACTGCATTAACTTTGACACACAGATGAGTCAGGGGAAGTCAGGGAAGAGGAGGAAGATGATTCATAGCAAGGGGCAGCAGGCTGATTATACAGTAACTTGAATCTACTATAGGCCAGTCTCATATTTTAAGTCTAAATTTTGCCATTATAATTCCCTTAAAAGTCGCCTGAAGCCACCATTTAAGGGGTTGTTTTTCAAAATTTTCTCCCAGGGGAACATGCTCCCGGACCACCCTAGTTAGACTGGGCTTAAGCCCTGGATGTCTACAATGTCTGGCATCGCCCCTGATCATGGCAACTACCGAGAGGAAGACCAAAAAAACTAATTCTTGTGTCCCCGAAATCAAGGTGCTTATGGGTGAGATGGAGGTTAGAATGCGCACATTGTTTTGTGGCCAGTGGGGTTAGTTAGCGTACATAAATGGTTGAGGTAAAAATGACTCGATATATTCACGCTTATGATCAGGAAATGGAAAGCCAGACATTTCTGAATCCTGTCACTTGCCACAGTCTGGGATCATCCAGCTGCGCACCGTGCTTGCCACAGCTGACCACACGTGTCAGCAGCATTCAGTCCGAGTCCGACCCTCTCCTTTGGGAATGTGATAGTGAGACAGCACTTATGAAATATTGAGCAGTATTTGATTTGAGATTTGAGTTGACATATATTTTATTATCAAAAGGTGCTTATGGAAAAGTTATGGGTCACTGGCACAAACACACTGCTGCATCACATCTGTTGGTGTGGGACTAAATGCATGCTACATACCTGTACCGTCTTCCAGCAGTCTGCACAGACGACCAATCTCTTGCTCATACTCTGTTATGGTTGTTTCAAACAGTCCAAGTATCTGTTCGACAGCTGCAGTCAGCTGCTGCTTCACCAACACTCTCACACTTTGGACTTTACACATTTTTCACACCATGAACGGCTTTGTGCTCCTTTACGGCTTCACGAGTAAACACAGCAATTAAAATATAGTCCGGTCTGTTTACTGTCAGCAAGCTAACTGTAGCAACGGCTAGCTTTGTAGGCTAACGCCACTGAGTCCAGATGCTACACTATTAAGAAAAATGGAGGACAGGTCGGATTTATTTATACTGGTTAATTCCTGCTGTAGCCTTTATCAGATAGCTTTCAACAAAAGAACGAAAGTCACGATAAAAAACTTCTAAAGCCTCACATTCCTCCCACTTCTTCTTCTTCTTCTTCTTCTTCCTCCTCTTGTGGGAATCACAAATCAACTGTAAAGGTGCATACCGCCACCTACTGTGTAGGACTGGGTAGGCTCATGGTATTAATGTATCTGAACAGACTGTGCGTTCCAGTCATAGACATATATACGTAGACGCCGCATCGAGTGCTGAGCCGTACGTCAACGTCGCCGCCATATTGGATGTGGCAAGGCTGCGCTGTAAACTAATACAAGTAGCCTTAATGGACTTAATTTCATAAAGTGCCTTTCTACAAAGAAATTTACGTTAATGTTTAACGTTTATTCATTCACACACACACACTAATATACTTGGGAAATTCTGTCCCTAAATGCAGTAATCACATTACAGTAACTAATCAAACACTTAAGTCGTTACTTGCTCTACATAAATGCATCATCCCCTTATTTAAAAGTTAGTGACGACGGGCTTCAGGCTGTTGTCAACGGGTCGTCCTCCGTGTCCAGCCGGTCAGCGGCGAAAACAGATGTGGGAACGAGCCAGAGGATGGCAGAGTTTCTGCCGCAAACAAGCACAGAAACCCGAGGACAGACATCTCACTCCGCTACTCTGTGCTGCAACGGAGCACACGCTTGCAGTTTATAATTGTAACGTCTGTTATCTTACTAAGTATTGATAACACGCTTAGTGTTTTACAAATTCGAGTTTTTTTTTTATTTGATGAATGTGTAATATGTAATGTGTAATACATTACTTTTTTGAGTAATGACCCCCAACACTGGTCCCAATACATAGTATGTCAAATGCAGTAGGCCTATGTCCAAAATACCAGGATGTTCTACTACATCCGGTTGAATTTTGCAGTATGCAAGCCAGCATGCAAAAGATATGTCACATCGACTGTCTGAAGCCACAATGATGGATGACAGCGCATTTGACCAGTCGATTAGTAATAATTGGAATATTAATTGTCTAATTGAATAAAATAATCATAAATATAACCAACAACAAAAAGGGCATAAATATTAAATAACAATGACAGTGAAATGTAATCTTACTATTGTGAATATATGTTAGAATCTACAATGTATGCAGTCATTACTTATGCAAAATAACAACATCTGAGCTGTCGGAGTTGACCTCTTTCTCTAGTGAGCTCAGTGAAAAGTTTTTTGTTTTTGTTTTTGTTTTTGTTTTTGTTTTTATCTCCATGGTAATGCATTAGACTTGCACTGATCACAATTTTTTGGGCCGATACTGATTTCCGATTTTGGCCGATTCCGATTTCATTTTGTTCAAACCACTTTACAGCATACAAGATATTGCAATATTTTCTATCTTCCTTTATTAGAACATTTTAACCAAGATACAACCAGCTTTTCAATAATCATCTCAAACAAACAAACAAAAATAGTGACAGGTTAAGAAACATTTTCCTTTTTGCTCAAATATAACTTCAGGTACAGTATTAAAATAAACAAGTAAAAAATTCCAAACGAGAAGCCATCATGTAACCGCACCCAGTGTTAACTGCACCTGTTACCTCCTTCCAGGCCTTTGATTTGCCTGTCCCTGTCACACTACCAACAGAAGACGAAGAAAATTAGATGTTTTTCTTTACCCTACTTCACCTATAATAATTTCAATCTCAGTGCCGGACAAGTTTAACTTTCTCTCTCTCTCTTTCTTTGTTTGCTCCATGTTCGCAGGTCAACAGGATGCGCCTATCTTACTATATAATGACGAAAACGCTGTCTGTCTGTGGGTGTGTGTGTGTGTATGTGTCTGTTCCACGTTTTTCTCCTCACTGACTGGGTCAATCCATGTGAAATTTGGCACAGTGGTAGAGGGTAATGGGAGGATGCGAATAAAGCAATAATAATATAATAATAAGCCATCAATTGGCCAAAGGGGGACGCTATAGCAACCGATAAAATGAATAAAATTGCAAACTTTGAATGGGCATATCTCATGCCTCGTATGTCATACAGACATGACACTTTGCACAGAGATGCCTCTCCTCATGAGGAACAAATTTGCCTGAGAACCCATAACTTCCAGTTATACAGATTTTCTGCCATTTTGAATTTTTTGAAAAACACTTAAAATCGATCTCTTCCTGGAAAGTTTGACCGATCTGCATCAAACTTGGTGAACATAATCTAGGGACCAATATCTAAAGTTCCATCTTGGCAAAAGTTGGAAAAATTACTATATACACTGTGCGATTTTGGGCTGTCCTGGATGAAAGATGACCATCGTGGGAGAAACGTGGCAATATCTTTGCTCGTGGTTCTAAAACGGTGGTCTTACATCGCACTGTGAGACAGTTTCAATGACGGCTGTTGTCAACGTCTTGCGACCAAAGATAACCTGTGATAAAATTCTGACAGTGTAAGAAATTTAGGATGACTATCTCACAGTGTGACAGCTGCTACAACCTACGTCTACTAATCAACCAATAGAAATGCAGCACGAAATGACACAATGGTCACCGCGACACCAGTGCTAAACCCAAACAAATGTTCGCTTGCCATGGAGGTAAAACGAATAAAAAGAAGTCTGTGGAACTCCCAGAAAGAGGAAAGTTTGGTGGAGCTGTGGCAGCAGAAGCCTTGTTTATTTGATGTTTCCTCCAGCTGCATTCATGACCACGAGAAAAAAGACGCTGCACGGAAGGAAATTGCAGAGGAACTGCAACTTCCAGGTGAGCAAGCTACCTATGGTGGCGCAGATGGATGACGTACGCTGATGCGGTGCACGCTTATGACGTTGCATATTGACGTACGTCGTAACCTGCGATTTAGTAGTAAACGGTCATCGTACAGTCTGCACACATCAAACTTGACGTCGTACAAAGTCTATTAGATCCACGTCTCACAGTGTGTCATGCAATAGTCTTATAAGATTGCTAAAATCACCCAGTGTATAGAGGGCATAAGTCATGGTATGGTATGCTGTACATAATCACGGAAACTGTCAGTGTGTCATTCTGTCAGTCAGCCCCACTTTTAAGTCTATACAGCATATAAACACTTTAACTATCTGCTTTTCAACATGCTACCTCAACTACTAATGTACAGTTTTAGCCCACTAACTATCCCACTATTGGCAATTGTCTACTGTACTTTCAATAAAGCAATCGTACTATCAAATTCACAAAAACTCTGTCTGAATACATTGCTCTTCTTAATGGGTTCAGTTGACTATTTAATCTGCTATTTCCTATGACCTGTATCCCAAACACATACTATGTGAAACTGTACGTGGTTAGCTGTGCTTCTTCGATGACCACATCAAAACTGTCACTTGCTCCTGCTTTTTCCACCTCAAAAACATTTCCAAACTCAGATCCATGTTAACTTATTCCGAGCTAGAAATGATCATCCATGCTTTTATTTCCTCACGTCTAGATTACTGTAATTCTCTTTTCACCTGTCTCAATAAAACTTCATTAGACCGCCTCCAACTAGTCCAGAACGCTGCCGCCAGGCTTCTGTCCAGATCTCATAAGTTCACTCACATCACTCCAGTCCTGGCATCCCTGCACTGGCTCCCTGTTAATTTCAGGATCCAGCACAAGATTCTAACCATCACTTACAGAGCCCTCCATGGTCAAGCACCTGCATACTTGACGGATCTGGTGTCCTTTCACTGTCCTGTCAGGTCACTGCGGTCCGCTGAAGGCCACCTACTTACTGTCCCTCACACAAGATTAAAGACGAAAGGTGATAGAGCCTTTAAGGCTGTTGCACCGAAATGGTGGAATGCACTACCTCATGAGCTGAGAGCGGCCTCTTCCGTGGACATTTTTAAAAAGCAGTTAAAAACACATCTGTTTAGGCTTGCGTTCCATTAATTGTCCATTGTATCATCTCTGTATTTCGCTGCACTTTACTTTATTTGTTTTTGTGTATTTTGCATTGTTTCTGTTATTGTATTTTTTGTATTTTATCTTGTGAAGCACTTTGTGAGTCCTCTCTGTGAGAAGTGCTATATAAATAAAATTTACTTACTTACTTACTTACTTAATGGGTATGGACTAGTCCATAGTAATTATCACCTCATTCATCCATTGTTTATTCAGAGAAAATTGACTGAGCATTAAGCTCTTTTACAGCAATGCCCTGAGTTATTAAAGCAACACTGACCTTTCTAGAAATTTTACGCCTTTCTTTGTTTTGGTTAAAATGCTATTAATAAGCTGATTGCACACTAAAATGTAAGTGAATTCCACCAGAGATAAAAACTCATAATTATACCATTCTAAGAAAACTCCGACCAATCTTTGAATTCAGACCGAATGCAATGATTGGCCGAGCGTCCTGTCTGTCTTCCCCACGTGGAGACCTCCAACTTACGTAACCGCTCGCATAACACCCCCAAATTGCTTGGACACCCTCCCTTAATGGAACTGTATGTAATGAAACTCGACACTGAATACTAGCCAACCAAAAACGTGGGAAGAATAAATTAATGAATGAAAGAAGTTGCCTATAACGAGCCATTTTACTTTCACTGACAGTGCTACAAGTATAAAGCTGAATGATGAGTACATATTTCACACAGAATCTGAATCTGTTACTGACCGTCACGTGAGTGTATGCGGAGAAGGAGAGGGGCGGAGGGAGCGGAGCTGTGGAAACATCCTGCAGTCCGACATACTATCATGCGTTTAAATGACTTATCAGACAGATATATATAGAGAAAGGCAACGTTTAGAGAGCAAGCCCAAATAAGCAACTCCACTTTAGAAACAAGCCCAAAAAGAAACGCACCCTGTGACTACCAATATTTGTAAGCGACTTTACAAAAAAACAAGCCCAAAGTCACAGCTAATAAGCAGACCTGACAGCCCTGCTTGTGTGCTTGTTAATACCCGCCCTACTCTGCCTCTGATTGGTTTATGATGAAATTTTACTCTCCCTCAGCCAATCATCATCACTTATGCAGTTGTCTCTCCCTCCCTTCCCCCTCACCTGCCCTCACCAAAGAAAAAAAACTTTAGAGCTCCGCTGAGAAGGAGCTTGCTTGGATGAAAGCTGCTTCAGTGAACTCAAGTAAAGCCGAGTAACAATGCATTTTATCTTGAATAACGGTAACGGCGTTATAACGGGGGAGACAGTAACTTTTTTGATAACTTGTTACTGAAAAAAGTAACGCCGTTAGCAGCGCCGTTTATTTATAATGCTGTTATTCCCATCACTGCTCATCAGTCATCACTGACCTTGGATAAGTTTCAAAACTCCGGGGTTGCGTTTGACTGTGCAGGACAGGTAACATTACGTTTAGTTTGCTTCTGATATAACATATAACATTACATGACAACACAGCATCCAGTTGCTAATGGCTAACATTAGCCTACTGTAGTGTAGCCTCTGAAATATTAATGTTATCTTCCTTGTGCGTTTCCACTTACTAGTAATGTTAATGCTACTATCTAACGTTAGCACTGTAACCTTATTCTAAAACTCATCAGTCATCACTGAGTGAGTTTTAAAACTCCAGGGTTGCGTTTGACTGTCTTGGTTGTAACGTTACACTCGCTCTCTTCTTCCGTGTATCTAACGTTACCTTGCCAACGCCTACGTCTATCATAGACATAATGAGGACGTAATGGAGGAGGGGATGGGACTTTGGAGGGAGGCGGGAGTTGTGGATGTTCAAATTTTTTCTAAGTGCTGTGTGAAATGCAAGAACGGTAAGGGTAGCTTTAACATTCAATGGGCTAGAAGGATACAAATATATTATTGCAATAAAGTGATGAAAAAAGGCCATAAAAACAAGATAAGCAGCAGCAATGTCTATCAAGAATTATAAATAGCAATGAAAACAGTAAAAAGAAGAAAAAGCTGAATAATTTAGAATGGAGTCTGCCATAAAGGACAGACACATAACAACAATAAAAGCAGTAATAGGTAGAAATTCATGTCTGTCAATTAACCAAAGCAGCAACACTGTAAAACAACCATATCATCCAGCATGTACTTGAAATGATCTACCGATACACACCTGTCCAATTTCAACACCTCTTGCTACTTGTTCCATTTATGTTGTGCGAAAAAACTAAAAGCTTATTTACCGAGCTCTGTACCTACTGATCTGAGGGGTTTCAAGGGATAAAAATTCCTGTGATCGTGTGCCATGAGAGATGGATTTGATTTTTAAAAGAGAAGTGAGGTAGAAGGGTAGCTTTCCAAGCAGTGCCTTATAAACACAGAGGAGACAATGTACAGCATACGACACCCCTCTGTCCTTAGGACCCTCACAGCGGATAAGGACAAACTCCCCAAAAAAAAACCTTTAACAGGGGAAAGAAACGGTAGAAACCTCAGGAAGAGCAACTGAGGAGGGATCCCTCTTCCAGGACGGACAGACGTGCAATAGATGTCGATAGATGGGGGCAGCAACCAAGGAGCTTTCCATGTACTTGGAATTACACAGAGCACAATAGACTTCAAAACGGTTAAGTGGTCTGAATGAGAATGAAACATTACCTGAAAATAAGACCCCCTCTTTCTTTGGCAACGTCATATATGCAGTTTAGTTGTTCAAACAGAGAGCCATGCAGATTTGATAAAATGATCATTAAACACATTAAAAATTTCCTTCTTGTCATTCACGATCCTAGAGTCCGTAACGTAGCGTAACCAGTGCCCCTGTAACTCTGAGTGCCAGAAAATTTCACTCCATCCAATGGGGCATTTCTGTACTCTAGAAGAGCAGGATAATGGTCTCCAAGTCTCTCTCCTGGCTCCTGCCTTCTTGAGCAGGTTTTTCACAGTGGGAATCCTGGGCTTGATGAGTGTGTTTGAACTCCTATTCTTGCACAAACTGTTTAAACTCCTCACTTGGAAACTGCGGCCCATTATCTGACATTACTTGATAGCCTGTGTCTTGCAAACATGGATTTAAGAGCTATTATTACTTGTTTTCTTGTTGTTTGGGGCAGTTTGGCAATTTCAGGGTACTTTGAATAGTAATCTACACACAGAAGAAATTCACTTTGGTCAAAATAGAACAGACCTCACCTAGTTTTGCCCATGATCTATCAGGAATGTCATGTCAACGCAGTGGTTCTTTCACATTACTTTTCCGAAAAGCGTTACAGATGCGCACACTTCAATACAAAGTTCTGAATTTGTTTTGACATGCTGGGCCAAAACAGTTCTTCTCTAGCTCTTTCTTTGCATATGACGATCCCCAGATGAGCTTCATGGAATTTCTTCAGCATCTCTGCTCTCAGTATTTGTGGGACAACGAGTCTGGAGTTTTTAAAAACAAGTCCTTCTGAGCAACTGAGTTCTTCTCTGAATGTCCAATATTTCCTTATTTTGGTTGGTACTTGGCAACCCCGATTGAACTGCTTTCGTCACTAACTGCAGATCTGTATCCTCTGCAGTAGCAGTTTTGAACTGATTTTTCTTGTGAGACTGGGAGGTGTGCTGATAGATGACTCACTTCTAACTCCTCCTCATCTGTTCTTGCAGATAAGCTCTGCTGAGGGTATCTGCAATGTGCAAGTCTTTTCCAGGCTTGTAGTTCACACACAAGTCAAAAGCCTGTAACCTCATCAGCATCCTCTGGAGTCTGGGAGGTGCTTTGTGTAGTCCCTTCTTGAACACTGACTCAAGTAGTTTATGGTCAGACTCCACCTGTACTCATTTTCCATACAGATATTGTTTGAACTTTTCACATACACAATGGCTAGTAGTAGTAGTAGTAGTAGTAGTTATTTTTCTATTTGTGCATATCTTTTCTGTGTGTCAGTGAGAGACTTGAAGCCATATGCCACTGGTTGTGCTACCTGCATTATTACAGCTCCCAATCCTTCAGAGCTTGCATTTACAGACAATGTGACATCTTTGTTAACATCATAATACTTGAGCACTGGGGCACTGCTTACGAGTTTCTTCAGGTGTTCAAAACTCTGTTGCTGCTGTGTTTCCCAATGCCACTAACATCCCCTTCCAAAAGCTTGCACTCACATCAGACAGGTTCGGGATGAACTTTGAGAGGTATTGCACCATGCCTGCTTTGTCATGGTTGTGGCATGACCTTAATTGCTCTGACCTTTTCTTGGTCTGGTTTCAGGTCCTCTGCACTCAGAATGTGTCCAATGTATGGTATCTCAGTCATTCTGAACTTGCACTTGTCCTTGTTAAGTTTGAGGTTGATGCTCCTTATTCTGTTAAGAAGCTGTCTCAGTCTTGTGTCATATTGCTCCTTGTCTGCGCCCCATACTAATATGTTGTCCATGATGGTCACAACTCCTTCCAAGTCCTCCAGCCTCTGAGCAATGCACTTCTGAAAAACCTCTGGAGCAGATGAAACACCAAAGGGAAGCGGTTTTAATTTTTTAATTTTTTTTTTTTTTTAATTTTATATACTTTATTAATCCCCGAGGGGAAATTCAATTTTTCACTCTGTTTGTCAATTACACACAGGTCGGAACACACACATGCACAAACTGGACCTTTACATGCACTAAGTGGAGAGATGTCAGAGTGGGCTGCCCATGACAGGCGCTCTGAGCGGTTGGGGGGTTCGGTGCCTTGCTCAGGGGCACCTCGGCAGTGCCCAGGAGGTGAACTGGCACCTCTCCAGCTACCAGTCCACGCTCCATATTTTGGTCCGGACGGGGACTTGAACAGGCAACCCTCCGGTTCCCAACCCAAGTCCCTATGGACTGAGCTACTGCCGCCCCAAACCGCTTTAAACCGCTATCAACCAAATTGTGTGTTGAAGGTACATAGCTTGGCTTTTTCCTCACCCAGTTGTATTTGTCAGAACGCATGGTTTGCATCCAGTACCTAGAAGACTTTTGCATTTGACATTTCTGCCACAACCTCCTGAACTCTATCCCTACTGTCCATATGGGACAGTGTTCCCTCTTTATGGCTTTGTTGACGTTTGTGGGTCATTGCAGAGTCCTCTTTTTTTTTTTACTTGGTTTTTGGACAGTGACCATGCTGTTAACCAAGTCTGTCGGTTCTGTTTGTTTTTCCTCCACACCAAGTTGTTCTTTTCTTTTTAGTTCACATTTTATTTTGTCTTTCAGTGCTACAGGTACCTTTCTGGGCGAATGAACCACTGGAGTCACTGCTGGATCAATGTGAGTGTGATGCAGGCCAGGGACACACCCAAGTCCTGTAAACACATCTTTGTAAGCCTTCACTATGTCTGAATCCTCTCCTTTGTCCACTTTGTACACTTTTTTTATTAGTCCCCTTTCTATACAGGCATCTCCTCCTAAGACTGCTGATATGTTGTCTTTTATTATCTAGAATTCCAACTCATGCACCTCAGTTTTGTACTCACATTTCAGCTTCCCCATGCCCAATGGCGCCATCTGGTGGCAAGTACAGGTCACTTATTTGAAGCTGGACTTCATCAAAAGTGCATGTTTCCCTGCAACTTTTCGAAATATTTTCAGGGGTAGGACATTGCAGTTTGCACCTGTGTCCAGTCTGAATGTGTGTTAATGGCCATTCAATTGAGTACTTAAGTCCACTTTTTCTGTTTTGTTTTAACTGTTGCTATTTTTCCCAACCTTAGTTGTTTTTGTCTTTCCTCTCTCTTTTGTATCGATAGTTCCAATGAGCATTTCACTTTCTTCCTTTTCAGTTTGATGTACACTTCTTTTCACTTTTGTGGAATGTTCCTATACTTTGTTCTGCACATGCGGAAGGCAAATTGTGATTGGGCTTTATAAATAAAATTGAACTGAATTGAATTGAACTTGTGAGGCTCACGTTTATGTCCAAATTTACTGCATTCTCTTTTATCATTGGCATGGCTGTCATTTGGCATTTTTGTTACCTTCATTTTAGCTTGTTCACTGCCACTTTGTTTTCTTCATGGAAAGCTTTCATGTGGCTTTTTGTAGCTTCATTTGCTCTGCAGGTATCAACAGCTTTGCTGAATGACAAGTCAGGTTCTCTGAGTAGTCTTGTTCTAACCTGGTCATTTGCAACTACACACACAATGCGGTCCCTTATCAGCGACTTTGTGAGCTGCTCAAACCCGCACCCCTTAGCTGTATTTTTCAGGTCAGTGACATAGGCATCAATAGACTCACTTTTTCCTTGTTCCTCCTTGGCTCACAATACTGCTGAAACTTTTCCTTCCATACGTCCAAATCATCCACATTATCGTCTAACTCCATGGTATTAAGTATCTTTATGACTTCATCTCCGGCCATTTTTTCCGAGATGCTGCTGGCTACCAGGTAGAGCTTGAACTTCTGAATCCACGAATGCCAGTTTTCTTTACGGAAACCCCACCGCCGACTAATGTTTTGAAAATGTAACTGCAGAGTGACACAGACACACCACCGCACAAGTACAAATGCTTGCAATGGCGTAGGCCATGTGCGTAGGCTATGCCGTAGTGTGACGGTTTTATTGAGTGACTTTATTTTATATTACCTTTTTTTTCTGGGGTGCCAGTCAGGTGTAACCTGACAATTTCAAAGTTAGTCGACTCAAGGAAACAAAAAAAACAACACAAAGGATGCACAAGGGATTTTTTTTTTAGCTCGTTACAGTAGGCTCTGCGTAGAGCTGATGCACAAGTATAAATTCGCCTTTAGAGGGTTGTTTTGTGCAGTGTAAAAGGGGCTTCAGTCTGTTTGCACCATTAAAGGCGAATCAATCAGTGTGCTCCAGTCCCTTAAAGGTTGGTTTATTCAGTGGCTTCAGGTGTCTATTTGTAGTGAGCCCACATACATAACTGAAGCAGGGAATCATACTTTCTTGAGTAAAGATGCTAAAGAAATACAATATTTATTCAGAGTATGCATGGAAACTCACATGTTCCTCCTCCTCTCCACGTCATTAAGCAAGAGAACATCACTCACAGTACAATCATGATGTAATGTAAGCAAGCAGTCATAGCAAATCAAATTCAAAAAAGTTGGAAACATTTCTCAAGAAATATGTTTGAAATATGAAATTATGTTTTTCTTTTTCAATGTTAGCTAAAAATACCAAACCACAGTGGCAGGCAAACCATATATCTAGAACAGAGAACTAATTCAAAGCTACAGTTTATACCTTGATAATGCAATGTATTAAAAAAAGAGCAAATGAAGCAACACTTGCAATAATGAGCCATTTTTCAATCATCTATTACATGATAAAGTGCACATGCGCTGTACACATCACAATAGCTATAGGCACTGTGCTACACCATGCCCACTCTCTACATGCCTCTGTGTCGCTGTTGTGACACTGCCAGCATGTAGTCATAACATCTGCTGTGGACATTTGTGTAGAGCCGAATACATAGCAAAATAATTTGCTAATGTGTGAGTAGAGTTGTGAAACTGCTCCTCTTTTTGTACGTGTTCAAATTTGTGAATGTGTCCACAACCCTAAAATGACAACTCAGAATTGTGAATAGGTAAACACATTTCTACATATTTGTACATGTGTCTAAGATTCAGAAAGCATGTACTCATAAACTCATTGTAAATGGCCTTTAATTAATGAGCAAAACACTGAAGTATTTTGCTTCAAGACTGCTCCTGCACCCCTGTTATGATCTGTAAATGTTTGAGGTGATCTGTCTCATGCTAGTGCCAGGAAGTCCAAGTGTTGTATTTCCTCAGTATTCCTGGGTCCACGCCTCTAAATATAACAAACTTTTGGGGGGTTTGGAGTATTAGTAGAACACAGGAATGCAGTGTCCAGTAACGTCATGGACTGGTAGTAAGTGGACATAAAGCATTTTATTGTGCATTATTTTTACAGTAAATAAAAAAGGACCATCCCCTATGTATGTTAGTCTGGGGCCGTTAGTGGCCGTTTTGGTAAGGAACCGGAACCAGGGCGAGTGAGGCAGGATCTGGAATTCGATGGATGCGCCTTTCCGTCAAAATAAAAGCACCAAGCTAATAAAAATGCGGTGAAACTTTAATTTAAAGAATATAATTTACAAGAAAAGCCCTAAGCCATTAAGTTAATCGATTTTCTTACACCCCTCATCACCCCAAATCGATGGTGCGCCAGAATTTAAAGTTTTACTTTGGTGAACACTTTTACTTTGGTGAATTCGGCATCCGCTCTCTAGACCGGAACCAGAATCCAGACAAAATTCAGAGTGAATAGAAACCAGGCTTTTCACTTTATGTGAAGAGCCTGGTTTCGAGGCTAATGTATGTTGTATCATGACAGTAACAGAAATAAGGAATGCTATGTACCAGTGCAGAAGAATGTAACAAGAATTACCACCTCAGAGTTGTGTGCCTCTGCGAACCAGTCAAGTTTCTTTTATAGTTTACAGCCATGTCTGTGAAAACATGGATGTTTCACACACATCTTTCCCCCAACAGCACAGAAGATCCAGACAATCAGCACAGTTTTAAGATTAGTGTCAACAATTCAGTATCTGACCGCATGTCTCCCCTTCTGTTCCTTAGATATTCCTGGGTAATGGCCAGAAAAGTGTTTTATGCAGAACATTATGATGACACAGTGAAGCTGACCTTTGACCTTTTGGATATAAAATGTCATCACTTCATCATTTTATCATATTAAACAATTGAGTGAAATTTTGTCATATAGTGTGTGAATTCTTAAGTTTCTTAAGTCTTATGTTTTGTGGGGTCACAATAACCTTGACTTTTGACCTATGACCACCAAAATCTAATAAGTTCTTCCTTAAGTCCAAGTGGATATTTGTGCCAAATTTGAAAAAATCCCTCAACGCATTCACACATGCGTACATATAAATAGACACTGTGAAAACATAATGCCTCTGGCCACAGCTGGTGCCGGTGCAGAGGCATAAAAAAATTGGTGGCCCAAAAATGATGGCATGGTGCAATGATCGAATACATAGTGCATTCCAAGCTGCACTAACAACAAGCAGACATAGGCTTATCTACTTTTTCACAACTTTCCATTAGAGATCAGCCACAAAAGGGACTGCCAGCTTGGCAAAATTGCTACTGCTGTAGCCTGGAGAACTATAATGCTTGAGGCTAGCTAGAAAATACTGACAGAATTTAACAGACAGTGCAGCAATGTAAAGCTGTACCTGATCTGAAAGTGTGAAAGTGAAAAAAAGATTTGAAACTGAAAAAAATAAGATCTGAATCTGAAAAGATATCTAAATATATGAAAGTGAAAAATGAAAATAAATAATTTATTCAAAAGTATTACCAGAGTGAAACATAATTAAATTTAACCTGAAAAAACTTTTTGTACACTTATATTAAATACATTGATGTATTTTTCAAAATTCAAGATCAAAACTTGAATTTTCAGTTTCAAATTTTATTTTTTCAAGTACAAAACAATATATAGCTCCATACACATGCTGACCTTTAAAGTCTCTGCCCATCTGTGTTGTGTCTTGATGCCCAGCACAGAGCGCATGGTGCACAGATAAGAGGAGAGGCACAGACAGTAGAAATATTCAATTAAATAAGGCAGTGCATAGTTGTTTGTATTTTGGTAAATACTGGCTCTGCACTATGTGACATTGCACTATAGATGTCACAGAACCATGTCTGTCTCTGGCACAAAGTCACTCAGCTGCAGCAGGACAGATACAGTGCCAACCATCTAAAATCGCCACTCCCAGCAGGAGAATCTCTGGCTGGCAGCTGGCTGGGATCTAGTTTCCAGCCATTTTCAACCACTGAGAGCCATACCTGAGCCTGTAAGCCTCAGCTCAGGGCAAAGACACCCTGAAAGTTACAGAGATCCCCACATATTCCCCACAATTTGTAAGTATGGCAGGAGTGTAGCAAAAAGCACATGACAAAGAACAAATGAGAAGTGTGTTTGAGGTGGAAATAAAGAATTATCTGCAGTTTCAGCTTTTTAACCAAAGTATTGAGGGATATATTTTCTAAGAATTTACAGTGCTTGTCCTGCAAGCAAGTAATGAAAGAAAGGTGGCACAACTGTAAATGATGTGTTTGGTCTTACGCAGTACATATGT
Organism: Epinephelus moara; assembly: GCF_006386435.1. Classification (NCBI taxonomy): domain Eukaryota; kingdom Metazoa; phylum Chordata; class Actinopteri; order Perciformes; family Serranidae; genus Epinephelus; species Epinephelus moara. Next base: position 3,876,611 of record NC_065525.1, read on the forward strand.
TAAATTAAAGGAATGGTATGTAAGATTTAGGGAGATTAAGTAGTGTCTAGCAGTGAGGACTGCAGATTTCAGCTAGTTGAAACTTCTCCTGATAAGAATTCAGTGTTCATTGTTCAGGAGCTGAACTATCTGCAGTGGTCTCTTCCAGAATCCTGCACCAGGTCAGGTACCCAAGGGTGCCAAGGGGTAACCCGCAAAAAGTTGTGTAACTGTTAAAAATATGTATATAAATAAATTCACGGGTACGAGCAGGGGTAAAAATGAACTACATGTGGGCAGGCAGCAGGTGAGAACATAAATATATTTATATATTTTTTAGAGCAAAACAAATGAAAAAGATGTGCAGTATATGTGTAATATTTTGATATCTAAATCACTATTAGCCACAGTTGCTTCGTCATCAATGTGAGGACTCCAGCAATGAAACTTTGCAACCCACATCAGATTTATAACACCCAAGCAGGATCCTTTTGAGGTTTTATGGTGGTGGAAAGAGCATGCTAAAATGTCTCCTAACCTGGCAGCAGTGTTGGGCTCGTTACTCTTAAAATGTAATATATTACTCATAACTCTTTTCAAACGTAATAATATTACTTTACTTATTACTCCCTGCCAACAGTAATTCAATACACTACTCTACTATATTACTTTTCCGTTACACACCATAAAACTGGTAATTGCATATATCCCCAAAATTCAGATATGTGCCTTGGGGTTACCTTGGGGTTTTCTGTTGCCTGTGACCGGTATTTTCCAAAGGCTCTGCCCGAAAGATGTTGAGTCATTCATTGAGCAACATTTCATCCTCCACATATCCAGCCTCAAGCTTCATCACGTCTTAGTAGCCTACAGCTATCCAAGACTAAAATCCAGCTTTGGTTGTTTAGCCAGTGTAGTGCTTCAGCTGACCTCCATGGCCGAGGAGGGCTCACCTTTGGTGAGGTGTATTTCCTGGAGCTTAACGTAGTTGTGTTGGTGGTCATAGTAGCCAAGTTGTTTCAGACCGGAGGTTTGGGTGCATGTTTTTTGCAGTGAAAAGCGTTTTAGTCCGTTTAATTGCAGCAACAGTGTTCTTGTCATCTCTCCTCCTGACAAAATCAAAGTAATGGGAATATTTCCAGCGGCTATGCTAAGCATTTCCAACTAGCTTGCTGCTTTATGTCCTGTGTACGCAGCTTGACAATTACGAAAATGAGTCCGCTGATATGACTGTTGTATTTCAAGTCAGTGGTGATGTGATAACTAAAGTAACGTTGTAACGAGTTGTCTGGTTTTGGAGTAATTATAATATTATTACTGAAATTTCATAAGAAAACATTCTGCCCAACACTGCCTGGCAGTGATTGTGCAGTATGTTTTCTCCATTCCATCATCCAGTCAAAGACTTTTCCTCCGCTGGATTTGTAATTCAAGAATGGAGGACCCATCTTAAAGGGGAAGTTCCGTTTTTTACAACCTGGACCTTATTTCTGGCATTAAATACGGTTGTTTACTCACCCTGATAAGTTTGGTGTCATTTGGAGTCCTTTGGAAGATATTTTGATCCGCGAGAGCCGCGTACATCCATATAGTGGGAATGATCAGGGCACCGACAATGAGGCTGTAAATAACGCCAGGGCCACACCGCCCGCGGAAGCGCCGCGAATAGCCTCGAAGCGCCGAGAAGAGAAGGCAGTTTCCTTTCGGCGCCCATGTTAACCGACTGTGTCGTCCACACTGGCCGCGCCGCGCCGGGAAGCTCCGCGGCAGGCTCACGATTTGCAGCGATCAGTT
>NC_065525.1:3879564-3891872 GCF_006386435.1 Epinephelus moara
CACATTTAAGACTAGACTTAAGACTTTCCTCTTTGATAAAGCTTATAGTTAGGGCCGGCTCAGGCTTGCCCTGTACCAGCCCCTAGTTAGGCTGACTTAGGCCTAGTCTGCCGGAGGACCCCCCTATAATACACCGGGCACCTTCTCTCCTTCTCTCAGCCATTCTGGATGTCACTAACTCGGCTTCTTCTCCGGAGCCTTTGTGCTCCACTGTCTCTCAGATTAACTCATATCGCAGCGGTGCCTGGATAGCGTGACGTGTGTGGTTGTGCTGCTGCCGTGGTCCTGCCAGATGCCTCCTGCTGCTGCGGCTGCCATCATTAGTCATTAGTCATACCTCTACTGTTATTATACACATATGATTATTGTCACACATGTATACTGCCAGATATTAATATATACTTTCAACATATTGTACCACAGTAGCCAGAACTATAACGATAATATTACTTTCATTAATGTTGTTGTAAGCTACTGTCATTACCATCTGTCCTGCATCTCTCTCTCTCTCTCTTTCTGTCTCATTGTGTCATACGGATTCCTGTTAATTTATCATTTTGATCTGTTCTGTACGACATCTATTGCACGTCTGTCTGTCCTGGAAGAGGGATCCCTCCTCAGTTGCTCTTCCTGAGGTTTCTACCGCCCCTGTATGCTGTAAAGCCCTGTGAGGCAAATTGTGATTTGTGATATTGGGCTTTATAAATAAAATTGATTGATTGATTGATTGATTGATTGATTGAAACTAATATACCTAATATAACTAATAACCAATATGTTTTTATGAATCGTTAGAGTTGCTTGTCATCATCATCCGAGTCATTTATACTGACCTACTAACCTCTGACCTGGATGATGTCATCCAGGTGCGCCGCGCGCACCTCATTGGCCACCATAGTTAGTAACCTCTCTACGAGTCAGAAAACACAGTTTTGCAATGTGAAACTGCTTTATTCAGTGTTTAAGTGGTCCATTTGTTTTGGAGAGGACCTCTGCAGATCAGTCAGTTCCTGGTAAAAACCTCCTGAACATCTGGAGCTTACATTATAAGAGAAAAGAGGTGAGTACACATTAGCAGGTGCTGGGCTAGTGGCCCATCTTCAACATGCCAAAGAGTAACTGATTTGTAACATGAAACCGCGTTATTCAGTGTTTTTGCCAGTTTTAATCACCTGGTCTGTTTGTTTTAGAGAAGAAGAGACCTCTGTGGATAACTGAGCTCCCAGGAAATGTAAACCATATGTGAAAAGTGAATGCACCTGATTTATCACCACAGACTGACCTCGGCAGCAGAGGTCACTGTGTCCAAAAATTAATGTCTGGGAAAATCAGATTTAAAATCTGCAGTACCTTTATTGGTCACACAGAGGATGAGAGATGAGAAGCAGGTCCAAACAGTGAGCACACAACACATAAGAGCGCCAATGCTACAAACCTGTCACCTTTCTATTTCCAGTTGCCTCCTGCTAGATGAATACACACTTGCAGTTCCAAATGTGTCAAAAACAACAACAAAAATTCTCTGCATTTATTTCTTGGCACTTTGTGCAAATCAGATGAAGTGTAGCTGGGCTCATATACATCTGAAAGCAGGCTCAACAAACTCAGGCCTTATCCTGGTCTCTGAGTTGGTTGAGCCTGAGCTAGAAAACTCTTGAGTTTTCAGCTCCAGAACAGCTGATCAGAATTAGTTCAATCAACTCAGAGTATGTTTAGCCTGAGGGAAGCGTGTTCACAGTGAGCACCACAAGCCATCATCAATGGAGTGCAGATGACATGATTTTCAATGGCAGAAAGTGGAGTTAAAAGCTGAGCCACTTATTTCACCCCAGTTTAGCAGCTGCAGCTAAACAGCGTGAGGTAGCATAGGAAGAGACTGCAGAGCATGTTAATAGGTAATGTTATATGACAATATGTAATGTGATGCCTTAATCTGTCTAATATACAGAAAATATATTAACATTTTTATATTTTAACAATGTTCATATATATGGGGATGTAAGTCCCATAAATGTGGCCAATTACACTGTGAAGTATTTAAAATTCATGAAAAGTATTCATAAATCATTGCATAGTGTATCCACATTGATTAAGTTATTATTTACACTGACAACCCTGCAATTCTGTGGAATTCCTCTGAGGATCCTTTCTGATTTATGCCCAGGGAAAACAACAAAAACGGGCAAAAGTCTTTTCAGAGCCAGAGTCACTTTTCTTATGGCCCGACAAACTGTTGTCTTGCTGATGTGTTCAGTATCTCTGATGTTATAAGGAAAACTGCCGTTGCCGAAGAACCAAAGGGCTATGGTAAAATTTGCTGTGATGATAAAGCAAATCCAGGATGTGTAATATTTGATATATCTGGGTGGAAAAGATTGTTAGATAAATGATAGAGTGTGTGGTGACATAGTTTATTTCATATGGACACTCCTCCGGGAACAATAAGACATCCAAACGGGGTCTAATCACCATCTCCTCATGCAACAGCCTCTGAATAAACTGTGCCTCAACGTCCATGACTTAATTCACCAAAGGACACGCCATGTCTCGTCGTCCTGCTACATGCTCAGCGGGCAATCAGCCACAGGCTTGCAAACCTGTCAGCCAGCAGGTTTGCTTCATGGAGTATATTGCCATAGTAACTGACTCAGGGTTATGCTGAACTGGCTTTGTGAAACCGCAAACTCAGTGTTACCCTCATCTCAGGCTCAACATACTCAGTTTTTACTAATCCTGATTTCTGAAATAGGGATCTGTAGTCTTCGTAAATGCCCCGCTTAATTTAGTAATTCTGGTGACCGTAATTCATGACAGGCTTAGTAAATAAGCTACCCTACTTGGATTTTTAGCACATTAATAAAAAAGCCATTTACACTGATTTTTTTTATACATGTACATTTTATGCACATTTGAAAGACTTGTGTACTCTTTACAAATATGAGCACGGATTATTGTTGTACATATTCTCAAATCTGTGTGTGAATTTACAGCTTTGTGTACACATTCACAATATTGGTACACATGCAAAACTTAAAACACAGTTACAGATTCCTGTACTCTTTCACAAATCTGAGCACGCACTTACTCGCACCTCATCAGCCAGCTGCTCTCCCAACTGTTGGAATGTTCTGAACAAGGACAAAAACACATAGTTAAGGTTGGCCTGAGCGAGTAGGCAGCTAGCAAGACTTGCTAACCAAGAGTTGCTAACGAAGAACTACTCCACTGAACTAAGAATTCATTGTTACTGGCATTAGAGGCTTTGAGTGCTGTTGCTGTGCAGTCCTGAGCGTGGGTGAGCCATTGTGCTGTTGTTGTTGTTGTTGTTGTTGTTGTTGTTGCTCTGGCTGCAGTTCTCCTTACCGCCTGTGGAGGCCCTGCTCTCAAGACTGTGGATCTTGTTCTGCTCCTCTTTCATGAAGAGGTCTACTAACAGAATCTTCTCATTGTGGATCTGGATGCTGATGTCTTTAGGGATGTCTGGAATCATCCAGTCTACAATGTCGCTCATCAGCATTACAACATTCTGGTAGAGAGAAATGGAAGAGAATCATGTCATTTTTTTTTCTGTAATTAATTATAAAAGTGAGCTATGTTAAAATTACAGGAAAGATTAGACCAAAACGGAAACGACCAACAACCAAAACTGAAAGTACTACAGCAGTGCTGGCATTATGGATGAGCCGTAGAGGGCCAAGCCCATGCAAACCTATCACTGACACATTATTCCGCATTATTCCGTTCGGCTTTACAATAAATTTGATATTTCTGTTTTTTCTTCTTCCTAATACATGTGCAGAAAAATCTAAAATCCTGTTTTCTCTTTGTCATTATGATAATAAAGTAAATGATCATTTAAAAACTGTGTTTTGTTTATACTCAGGTTTTCTTATTCTTTCATTTCATTTAAAGATCTGAAACTGCAAAGTGTTACAAATAAAAAAAAAACTGTAAAAAAAAAAAAAAAAGAAGAAGAAGAAATTGGGAAGGGGCAAATATTTTGTCACGGCACTGTGTCCATATCGACGTACTAACTACATGCTACTTCTCAAATGTGTGGATGGTGATGTAGGAGCAATACCTTAAGAAAATGTTTGCACTCGTAATAAATTTAGGGGCACCACCCTCCTATGGACGGAAGCAACTAATCAAATTAGTAACTCCGGAAACCAATTATTAATTCGTCAGTACACTTACCAATAATGGATCAATCTCAATATCTGGGTTATGAATTCTCTATACAGTGATCTTAGTTCCTGCTCCAAAGAAATATCCACAGACAACGACTTGGCGATAAATGAAGATTTATTTAGGGCTAAATGTTTAACAACTGAGTAAATGAATAGTAAATGAAGATAATATTAAATAACACAAAATAAACAGTATGTATAAATGGATTAAGACAAGAGGTAACACTTTTGTCAGTTATTTAGTTTGGCGATAGTGAGAGAGAGTATGTGACTATAGATAAATTGGGGATGCAGGGATGCGCAAAACCATTTAACTAATAACATCTAAATTTAGATCAGAATAACTAAGTCTCCTGTTCGACATCAACTCTTATCACAACACAGCGGCTGCATCAGGTGCGGTGGATTTGGCCTACTTTGAGCAGAGTTGCTCCGGCTGACATTTCTCCGAGGACCCCGGACTGTCACTTTGCGGCTCCCAGACTTCCCAGCAGAATGAAACCGGCTGGAATCCAGTGGTGGAGGAGCGGTTGAGCCTGACTGCGATGTCCTTCAGTTGGCCCGCAAATGTAAGTTCTCTTAGTTTGGCAAAAGAACCCCTGCTTTGCGGACACTTTGGCACGTGTCTGGCAGCCGCTGGATCTGATGAATCTTTGATGGAGCTGCAGGTTGAACAGTAGCTCATCTATTTAGCTTTGGCTACTCTCTTATAATAAAGTCAGAAACAATCTCGTCGGCCATTCGATATTATTATCAAAGTTATTATCAACGCGTAGAAAAAATGTTGCAATCGGCTGACTTTGTCGCTTCAGGTATAATGATACTGAAGGCACATACAAAAAGAAAGAAACCTCAGGACAGACAAAACAATCCTGGACGTGTCGAGCAAAACTTAAAACAGTAAAGTAATTTCAGTCGTAAGAAAAGAAAGGGTTATGCAGGAACCAAGTTTCAAAGCTAACAGGTTCAGGCATAAAGAGTATAACTAAAGGGGGGACGGCAAAAGAAAGAAAAAGTAAAATAAAGTAAAGGCACAAAGTAAAGAGTACAGAAAGTAACAGGAAGGAAAAGTAAGCACGGAGATGCGCCGACCTCAATAGTTTTATCCGACCAGGTTGAGTGGGCGTGTTTGAGGCAAGGCAGGTCTCTTAGTTTAGACATTACTTTATTTCGGAGGAAACTTAATGAACTTTAATGAAACGTTATTTTGTGAGATTATATACTTTAGCATGTTACACGTGATAGACACATACTCTTCCCATTATGGTCAAAATCAGCTCTTAACATCAAATTAGATTTAATATGATTATTATACCGCATATATCAGCGGAACACAAGTATAAATGTTTTGTGAACAAACACTACAAACTAGTCTGCAATTGTATCAACTAAATGAGAAAGCACATATTAATAAAGACAAGTTGATTAATCAATCCAACTATATTTTAACTAGAAATATAATATGGGATTTCTTACGGGAACCCTTCTTAACTATGGTCACAAGATGGCAGTATGACTCCATGTTAAATGAGGGATTAAACACATGAACTTATAACTCACTCATACTACGACCTACAAGAGTGGGGAAAAAAATCATTCAACTAACAAACAGGGATTATGCACAGTAACAATGTTAGAACATGGATGAAATGTATAGTTTACTTTCAAGAGACATTTCAAGTTGGTTACAAGGGAAACTTAGTCTCTGCTCAGGAATGCATACTGAATTTACGACTCACACATCTGTTTTTCTTATCTCATCTTCACCCGGGTGAGAGTCAGATGGAGCTGGGGTAGCTCCCATGGATGTGACAAAAAGGGGAGAGGATGTGTTGAACTTAAAAGCATAGTTAATGACCCCGGGTCTGGCAGTTGTCAAACGCTGGATTTTTTTCAGGATGTTAATCAGAAACTTGGGATCTGGAGGGTTTCCAATTGACACCTTTACCACTCTTGATGCCAGGATGACGGTGAAGGAGTTCCTTCAGAATGAGGTGAGGCCAGGGGCAGAGTTGTAAATATTTGACCCTCAGAGCGGCCTATCTCACCCCTGACCATTTACTTAAACAATCTAGGTTTTGGGAGAGTTCAGAAGGCTGTTCCTACAGTGAGGATAAAACTTGTCAAATCCTTTACATGCTTAATTTATCCACAGTGTCCCTAACTACGCTTGGAGTGAAGAAATGGCAGCAGAGCTCTTCACTTTGCTATGATGAGTGGTGGAAACTGATCACTAATCCACGTATTCAGTTACTGATGTAATTGTATGACCACACGTATCGATGTGCCATCCTGGAGGAGCTCGACTACCTATGCAACCTGAGTAGGCTGCAAGTACCACCTCATGCTACCAGTAGTGACAAGGACACTAGCAGAACACAAAACTAGAGAAGAATTAGTCAGGAAGGATAAGGAGAGAGCAACTGTCTGTGGCCACCACATGTAAAACCATTCCCTTTTGGGGGGTTGTCTTGCTTTTGCCTCTCCATTGCACCTGTTCAATCAATCAATCAATCAATCAATCAATCAATCAATCAATTTTATTTTTAAAGCCCAATATCACAAACCACAATTTGCCACAAAGGGCTTTACAGCATACAACATCACTCTGTCCTCAGGCCCCTCGCTGCATTTTGATTTGCACCAAAGCAGGTGAAACTGATTCACAAGCACTTGTGCTTCCTCAGGGATGCAAACAGAAAATGGTGAAAAAAGAGAGAAGGATACGAACCCCCCAAGGGGGTCTGGGGGCATGCTCCCCCAGGAAGAATTTTTTTTGAAATATCAGCTTTAAAGGGTACATTTATAGTCAACTTCAGCATCAGACCTACAGATACTAAGGAAGCAGTGCTGACAAGAAAAACTTCTTTTCTAAGACATCTAAGGGGCCTACTCAATAAGAAACAGAGGTTAAGATGTAAATTGTGTCCTCAAATGTACAATGTCCTCTCCTCAATACTGAAATAAACATCCCCAGTCTGCCTAATGAGGTCATACCGGCCAAGATTTCCTCTGGATTCAATTAGCAAATAGGCCTACAGGCCTCCAATATTGGCAGGGGAAAATTGGAAAATTAAAGTGCCACAAGGGGGCGACATTTACCTTGACATTTATCATGATACAGGAAACGTTGGATCTTTCTTTTACTTTGAACAGCATGGTAATGTATTTAACAAGAAAAACTTCTATATCTTAAACAAGAGCCAACCAACGAAAAAGCTAATGTTTTTACCTCAGATGATCTCAACACTTGTACTCTGTGCTCAGAATCAGTTATTTCAGTCATCAGTCATCAGATTGTTTCAGCAGCGTCTTTGCGCGGCTCTATTAAAGCCGTGGATGCCTCGCCAATGGCCAATCATAGCGCTTAAATGATACACATGATCAGCACACGATGTGCCCTCGCGACAGATGCTGCTGACAGTTGTTTTTTTCATTTGTATATTTGTTTTGCTCAGTGCAGTTCAGTCATACGAGTGTGGTTCATTCTCACTGCCGCGATGCGGAAATGCAGGACGGATTTGCGGAATATTTGCGCAGCGGTCAAACCATACACACAGGCGCGGTACGGAATTTTGCGTTGTTGTGTTCCAAGTCCGCGCTGCGTGAATGGGTGTGGGTGAATATCGACGAGAGTAGCAGCAGCAGCGAGCTAGCAAGCTAACGTTTAACAAGCGTCAACATCAACTTTCTTTAGCACTTATCACTCACCGTTGCCACCAAGCTGGACAATGGACTGCCAGACCTTGTCCTTGTCCTTTAATTTTAACGGGGTGCTGTGAAACGAGGTTTATCAATCTTTCTCCCAAACTGTCCTGACTGGATTTCAGACTCTCCCGGGTCTGCGCGACTATATACAAACAATTTCATTGGCCCAGCTGTGTAGTTCCGCCGGCGAATTCCGCTGGAGGGTCAGAGTCTAGGCGGAAACTTTTTTCACCGCACGAAAGTTTCGCCCCGGTGTGCAAACTTCCATATCAACTTTTATATTTATATTGTATAATCCGCGCAGATATTCGCCCTCAGTGAGAATGGACACAGAAATACATTTTAGGATTACTCAACCTTGAAGGACATTATCCTGCTTATACCATGGTCACTTACCAAAGAAATAATGAATTTCTATTTTTATGCTTTTTGCAGTCAAAATCTTAAGTTTTTCACAGGCAAGTTTTTCACTCAGTTTCCTTGGTAACTCCTGAAGGTTTACCTAATACCTGGAACAATCGCTGCTGCCCTGTAAGGTTCTTATGCAATGGCAACGTTATTCACTACTCCAGTAAATAGGACGAACCTTAGATACGATCTAGCAACAGGAGATATTCTAGTCTGCCAAGTTCATGGAACCCTTTGGCCAAGCTATTAGCCAGAAAGCGAACATTATGTTAGCAAGATTTAAAGTCAATAACATTGCATACTGTTGACAAACAGTATATAATGTGACATTATTTTTAACAACAAGACTAGCTAGCTATCCAACCCTGTCATTGTCCCCAGATCAATATCAAAATTTTCACAAACAAACAATACTCCATGTGTAATGTTACTGTTGGCTGCAGCCTGAGGCAGTGAGTGAAATAGTGGATGGGATGTGAAATGATTGCTCAAGTTCAGAGGGGCAGTGTAGTACCTGCAGGGTGTGTTACAGTCTCCACCCTGTAGTGTTCAGAGGATGAAGCACTGATGGACAACATGATGGAAATTAATTGTAAACAGAGGCTTTGACTGCCTCCCTTACTCATATTAGATTTATTTTAATACTATTATATAGCAAGTGCATTAATTTAGAATGGTGAACAGACAGTTTCACTGGAACTATTTATCCATAACCAGTTTCAACAGACATCTTGCAGCCAATCAAGTATTCACTTTACCATGGTATAAAGTTTAGGAAAATAGTGCGTATTTGGATGTCCAACATCAGCAAAGTTGAAAGCTTCATGGAGAGCTTCATGTGGATTTGGTTCACCCATGCAAGCCAATCTGCTGTTTGTGGCCATTTCATTGAAATTAGCTGATTTCTGTCTGAACTGCTCTGACCGGACTCTGAATTAACTGCACTAGGTCAGCACTGTTCATTCAAAAATAGTTACTAAATGCCTCGGCATAACAGTACATATTCATTCATTCATCTTCTAACCGCTTCATCCTCTTGAGGGTCGCGGGGGGGCTGGAGCCTATCCCAGCTGACATCGGGCGAGAGGCAGGGTACACCCTGGACAGGTTGCCAGACTATCGCAGGGCTGACATATAGAGGCACACAACCATTCATGCTCACATTCACACCTACGGACCATTTAGAGTTATCAATTAACCTCGTCCCCAATCTGCATGTCTTTGGACTGTGGGAGGAAGCCGGAGTGCCCGGAGAGAACCCACGCTGACACGGGGAGAACATGCAAACTCCGCACAGAAGGGCTCCCACACCCGGGATTGAACCGGCAACCCTCTTGCTGTGAGGCGACAGTGCTAACCACCACACCACCGTGCCGCCCAACAGTACATATTTTCTTATCAAATTTAATATTCAATGAGATCTGTTATAATTCAGTACAATTTATGATAAATTCATTAGAACAGTCATCTGTTTCCTTCATGTTTCACTTTACCTGGAAAACAATGACAAATGCCAGTCGGACAGCAAGCACCGCCCAGAATTCCTTTGAGATCTCATATGGAGTGTTTGACCAAGGAGGTTCTCTGTAGTCCTTATACCTGGAGAGACAAAAATACATTTTCTATTGGTCTTTAATTCTTTATTGATAATCCAGCAATTGATTGTTCCTTCTTGATGTAATAATTGACTCATTTCCTTTTCCCAACAGCTGCAGAAGAGTTGGAGCTGGCGCTTTTTACACTACTGAGTCACATTCACTCATTCACACACACATTCATACACTGGTGGCCAAGGCTACCATACAAGGTGCCACCTGCTACTCAGTAACCATTCACACGCTCTCACACGGATGGAACAGCCATCAAGCAATCTGGGGTCCAGTATCTTGCCCAAGGATTCTTCAACATGCGGGCTGGAGGAACCGTGGATCAAACCTCTGATCTTCCGATTGGTGAACAACCCGCTCTGCCTCTGAGCAGGCTCTGTTTACCTGGTGGTGGAAAACCAACACTTGACCAAACACAGTTTTTTTTGGCATTTTTACCCAGGCACTAAGCTACTTTTTTTAATCTCGTAACTGGCTCTAAATGGACATGTTTGTGCTGAGGAGAGGCGCAGCTGAGACTGTATTTATGCTGACTGGGAGGTGAAGTACAATGTTGGTGCTCATTTTGGATTAAAATTGCATTTGTGTTAAAATCTGCTCCTAACAACATATACTCAAAAGTCTTTTTTTTCCATCTACTGCAGATTGATATGTACATCAAAATACAATTTTAAATGTGACTGAGAAAGATGCTCTGGGGTGGTTTGCATGGAAAAATGGTCAGGATAAGAGTCAGCACCTCCAAGTGTGAGGCCATGGTTCTCTGCTGGAAACCGGTGGGTTGCCCCCTCTGGGTTGGGAGTGAGTTACTGGCCCAAGCAAAGGAGTTCAAGTATCTCAGGGTTTTGTTCAGGAGTGAGGATAGAATGGAGAGTATAGCTGCTGCTCCTTAGCGTCGAATGGGGCCAGCTGAGGTGGTTCACGCGTCTGATCAGGATGCCTCCTGGGCACATCCCATTAGAGGGAAGGATTATATGTCTTGTCTGGCCAGGGAACACCTCAGGATCCCCAAGGAGGAACTGTAAAGTGCTGCTGGGGAGAGGGACGTCTAGAGTACTTTGCTCAGCCTGCTGCCCCAGGGACCTGGCCTTGGATCAGTGGTTGAAAATGGATGGATGGATGGATGGATGGATGGATGGATGCGAAAGATTCGTACTAATACTATCCACTTGGGTGTAATGGACAGAACATCAGCAACTTCACTGATTATTTAAATCTCCCAACATGGTGTCAGGGTCTAAAAGTAATTCATGCTCTGTGTTAAGTGAGATGTGAGACTGGAAAGCTCTTACTCACAGATGTCTTTAGGGTAGGGATGTCCCGTTTCAGCTTTTTCACTTCCGATCCGATACCAATATTACAGCCTTGAGTTTTGGCCGATACCGATACCAATCCGATCCAATTATACATATTCACTTATTTTGTTGTCAGTCATGTTAGAAAAGGTTTGATCAAGCGATATTATTCTAACAAGAACAACTACTTAATCAGGTTAGTTAGAATGATCCACAACAGTTGGTATGAGAAATTGACCTGTTTATTGTTAACAGGGTTAAATAAACAAACTTTAAACTTGAACATTAACATTAAATAAAAAATATAGCTGGTTTGCTTTGGCTGCTTTGGCCCCTTAATAAATAGAAAATAAATCAACACAAGAAATCTTTAAAATGTCTAACATTGCTTTGGCCCCCTAATAAATTAAAAATAGATTAACACCACAAGACATTGTTGACATTTAACAAACAATGCAGCCTTTCCTTTTCAGTTATTTTTTTAATGTCAGTGCCAGCCTGGTGCTGCTGTTTCCTGTGAGTCTGCATGCTGGCCTGGTGGATTGATAGTAAGTGCTGGAGCGGATCACTGGAATGGACTGCTTGAATCGCGGCACGCTGGGCTGGCCGGAAAACCTGGATTGGATTCCATGAAAAACTGGATCAGAGTTCTTGGATCGACATTTTTCCATGCAGTCCGATCCGATGCCGATGTACGTTTTTTGCTAATATCGGCGGCCGATACCGATCCGATCCCTACTTCAGGGTGATTCCTGAAATCCATCAAATCTGTCAGGACATTTTCATTAAAAACCAGAATTCCCGACACTGTTCCTTCCAAGTATTTTGTTCTATCACATCATTGTTACAGTGAGTTTCCTGTTTTGCCCACTGCAGTCATTAGGGATGTCCCGATCCGATATTCGGATCGGTATCGGCCGCCGATACTAGCAAAAAACGGGCATCGGCATCGGATCGGACTGCATGGAAAAATGCCGATCCAAGAACTCCGATCCAGTTTTTCACGGAATCCGCTCCAGGTTTTCCGGCCAGCCCAGCGCTCCGCGAGTCAAGCAGTCCATTCCAGTGATCCGCTCCAGCTCTTACTATCAATCCACCAG
>NC_065525.1:3892109-3937035 GCF_006386435.1 Epinephelus moara
AGTTGTTCTTGTTAGAGTAATATTGCTTGATCAAACCTTTTCTAACATGACTGACAACAAAATAAGTGAATATGTATAATACGCGCTTGGATCGGATTGGTATCGGTATCGGCCAAAACTCAAGGCTGTAATATCGGCATCGGATCGGAAGTGAAAAAGCTGGATCGGGACATCCCTAGCAGTCATATTTCTAAATATTTGCAGATGTGACTTAAGTGGATGGAAGCACATGCTCTCCTTGTGTAAATTAACACCACAAAGTCCCGCTAGTTTTAGATGTATTGGTCCCAGAGGGATAAATATTCTCACAGCCAGTTCAACATAGTAACATACAGATATACACACCAACAGATAAACATATAGCAACAGATAGCAACATATGGATAGCAACATGCACATGACAGCATACAGAAATAGACAGTACACAAAATGTTAATTTGTGCATTCATTCAATGATCCCAGCTCACAGTGTCAGTGAGGCAGATTGTTCAGAGCTGCTACAGCTGAAAGGAGCTTTTCTCTTTTTAAGAGTCCTGTATGTCTGGCCAGATGAGAGGAATGCGAAGTGTTGTTTTAGGGGGTGATCAGTGTTATTTGGTATTGTGAGTGGTAGGTGTGTGATGGCTCTGAGGTGGGAGACTGGGTGAGAAAAGGCAGATGATTATGGAGGCAGTGAGTGTGATGCTGGTAAATTTGTTTTTGTTGGAGATGGTTAACATGGGGAAGAAACAGTTGGAACAGTACAGCAGGATGGGTTGCATTATTCTTATGTAAAGCATCAACAGTAGTAGGGGATACAAAATGGCTTGTAAACCTATAAGATCCTTTGCAACATCAATCAATCCATGATCTGTAATCACTTATCCTTTACAGGGGGTGCTGGAGTCGATCCCAGCTGATCCCTGGACAGGTCACCAGACAATCACAGGGCTGACACACAGAGACATACAACCATTCACACTCACATTCACACCTACAGGCAATTTAGAGTCACCAATTAACCTAATCAGCATGTCTTTAGGCTGTGGGAGGAAGCTGGAGAACCTGGAGAAAACACACAAAGAATATGCAAACTCCACACAGAACAGCTCCAGCCAGCCAGAGGGATCAAACCTGTGCAGTGCATTGTGAGGTACCTGAGTGCTGCCCTCCTTTGTACCAGGTAAGGGTAATATTAAAGTGAGGTCATACATCTATGTATGATGAATTGTTTACACTTGAGATTAGGGGGTTGCAGAAAACTTTATTTACACATCATTCATTAAAAGTGAGTAACACCACTCATGGTAGCCCTCAAATAATTTCAGTAAATTCTTAATCCCAATCCCAATTCGTCAAATTCTGCCGCTTTGTCAGTGAACTCAAACATCAAATTACCATGTGCCAGGTATCCTCCTGCATCGGCTTTGGATGATCATGGATGGCATCTCAATTGACACTTGTTAGATGAATTGTGTCTTTTTAAAATATGTTTCAGTTTTCACAAGAAATGTACACTTTCTGCTTGTTCCATGCATACAGTAATGAAATAAACTTACTACATAGGCAAAACTGCTTTCAAGTTTATGTCCTTAAATTTAGGCAACAAAAACACGTGGTTATATTTATAATAGAACACCATGGTTTTCAAAATAACTCCGCTGACTTTTGGTTTGCCTCCCACCCACCCTATAGCGACTTTCTTGCTCTTTCTCTGCATTTCATACCGCCATGAAGAGTGTCTCGGTGCATCAGTTTCTGACACCGACATCCGCTGACAAAGCAGTGGTATTTGATGAGTTTGGTTTTGGCCAGCAGCGTCAGAAATAGACACTACCTGGTGAGAATCATACCGCCGCGGAAGGTTCCTTTGTATGTTGGTATCTGATGCTGAAATTACTGGCAAAGCTGCAGTATTTGACAAGTTGGGATTGAGAATAGGCTGATAATTTAAATTTAACAGGACTTTGTTTCTGCTGAATGGTTTCAACTAGCTGTGATTAACTCAAACAAGGTTAGTACACAGCAGTATTTATTACCTGAGAAATGATCATTAAGCAGTGGTGATAATGTGTGCATCTTTGTAAATGCGCTGAATATTCAATTCTTGTTCTCTAGTCTTATTGAACAGTCATATTTTACCATTGATCTTCTTACCATTGGTCTCACTGGATTCATTTTACCAAGTAACACATTTCAACAGTGCTGTATCAATGTTAAAAATGCTAAAAATGGTTTTATCATGACATTGACAATTATGAAATGAGACTGATTTCCCACCTGCACATCTCAACAGGGTAGCCGAGGTACAACGGATCCATGGTTTCTTTGCCTTCCTGGAAGTGGCTGACATTAAAGTAGGACAGCGTATGGTTGACAAATCCATGCATGGAGCCATCAGGACTGTACATGTACTGGTAGACCATTCGAGGGATGAAGTCTGAAGTGAAGGAGATGACAAATGCCTGGGAATCGTGGTTGGGAAGATGGTGGTGGTGGTGGGGGATTCAGAGATTAGGAGCAGAAATGTGAGTTAGAATGAGTGAACAAGACAGTGTGGAATGAAACAACATACAGACAGTACATTTACACGCGCAGTTAAGTCGAGCTATGGTTATATCTGAATTAAAATGATTAATCATTATTATTATTAACTATTATAATAGTTAAATTTGAAGAATTTCCCTCAAGGTGTTCTTGAGATATCATGCTCACAAGTATGACAAGGACGCAAGGTCAAATTAACCTTGACCTTTGACAACTGAAATCAAAAATTCATTTTTGAGTCCAAGTAAACATCTATGCCAAATCTAATAGAAATTTGAATACGAAGTGTTCTTGAGATATTATGTCCACAAAAAATGGCACAGACATAAGTACATATGGACAATCAGAAAACAAAATGCCTCCAGCCATGGATGTTGCTGGTGAAGAGGCATAAAAATTGTTGCTTTTGTGTGCGCCACTGCTCATAAGGTGTACATTTTAATAAACAGAATAGACAGTCTTTATAGGTCTAGTTATTAATGATTAAATGCATCATAGCCCACAGGAGCTCTCAACTTCATTTTGCATTACATCTTAGCAGAACGTAAAACAACAGTAAAATGAAAATGTTCTAATGTAATTCAAGTTCAGCATCACGCCTTGCTGACTCTTCTACTAATGTGTGAATTTAAAATAATCATGCTGAATGTCGCTTTTAAAAACAACTTCCAACACACTTTCAAATCCTCAGATTTTCCTGACTTGGCCTTCAACGAAAACAGAACTAGTTCAAACAATAACACCGAATTAAAACGGAAGTCTAAACATAACACCAATCAGAAACCATGCTGCCTGACCTTCAGCTGTTTTTCAATCATGACAACAAACAAGCACTAACCCCAAAGAGTGCTGAAGTCACGATGTCATGCGCAGGTTAGCCTATGTTCCATTAGCTTCAGTAACCCAATGCAATCCATGACTCGGCATTTTAACCATCAGTGACTTTGAAAAAAAAAAGTGACTACTGCTCTTATTTTAATAAAACAAAATGGCAGTGAAACAAAGATTACTATATTTGCATGCAACTACAGCTCCCATTAAATGTACCAATGCTCAGTACAGGTACTTGTGTCATCCCAACCTTTCAGCTGTATCCTCTGCAATCTTAGAACGTTCTAAAATGTTGGACTGAATATCAGCTGTGCGAGCAGCATGACATTATCTGCTGCAATGGTCGGTTGGTCACACCACCATTTTGGCCCAGATTGAAATATCCCAAGAACTGCTGGATGGATTGCCATAAAATTTTATGCAGACCTTCATGCTCCCAATGGGACAAATGGTGAAAGAAGTATACAGATTGTTAATGCAGTAGCAATACTACGATAAAATGATACTCAATCAAAAGTACAACCCCTATTCAAAAACAAAGGTAATAGTAATTAAGTGTTAGCAGCAACAGTACTAAAAATGCAATTAACAAAAATGTAAGCAGCATTTTAATGTTGTCAAGGTAGAGCTGATTATAAAGTTTTTATATGGTTAGGTAGTTTAATATTTAACAATGTATATTCAATAAATTAATTATTTATACATATAAAATTGATTTCAATGATTTATTAAAGTAACTAGGTCATCAGATAAATGCAGTGCAGTGAAAAGTACAATATTTATCTCTAAAATATAATGGAGTAGAAGCATAGAAGTACTTTTGTCACATGGTGGGAGTAATGGTTTTATTGTTTATTATAATCTATTTATTTTTCATACTGTGCTGTTTATATTGTTTGCTGTGGTTATCTTATATTGCATTATCTGACATATTGTTTTAAATTATGTTATGTCAGTGTTTGGTCTTATTTGGGGCAGCAGAAGTTCAGTCCCTCTGGACTTGAAATGGGAGGGTCGCTGGCTCAAGTCCCTATCCGGACTAAATATGGAGTATGGACTGGTAGATGGAGAGGTGCCAGTTTGCCTCCTGGGCACTGCCAAGGTGCCCTTGAGCAAGGTACCAACCCCCAACTGCTTGGGGTGCCTGTCCAGACCCTTATTTTGACATTTCTCCATTTAATGCATGTGTAGATCTTGTTTGTGCATGTGTGTGTATTTCAGGCCTGTGTGTATATGACAACAGAGTGAAAAAACTGAATTACCCCTCTGAGATTAATAAAGTATATCTTTAGGGGCCAGGCAGGCAATCCTGCCAAGACCCTCTTGTTTTCCTGCTCGTTCTTTCTTCTTCTTCCGAGGAAATCCTACTTCCCATGCAGGAAAAATCCCCAAACTTTGCACAAAGGTTCAGTCCTATGCCAGATTTGCTCAGCTGCAAACACAAGTCAATAGTCCTGATGGTGGCGCTACAGCAAGTGTCTAAAGTTCAAAACTTTGAAAATTTGGACTACCGGTGGAGCGAGACGACAAGATGGCTGCATGATCTTGAGCTCCCGATGGCAAGTTAGAATTAGCTCCCCTAAATTCACTAATTGTTAAGCAATTCATAGTAATTTTACTTTGGAATGAACAGGGGAGTAACAACTAGAAGTCAAACGAAACGTGACACACAAGAAAGGAAGAAAACACCGGAGATGGATGACGCTCAGCGCTCTAACGACAGCTCTGCAGAAAACATGTGCTCAGTGCTTCAAAGTATCAGTAAGGAAATACGCGACTTCAGGGCTGAGCATAAAGCGGACCTACACAATCTCAAAGAAGAACTCAAGGAAGATATGAAAAATGAACTCAAAGATCTGAAGCAGGAAATTTACCAAAAACTTTCTGCTAACTCCGCTAGGATCCAGGCCCATGAAACCAGGCTGAATGAAGCAGAAGCATGGATCAACGAGACCAAATTGGCTAACATGGCTATGAAGGAGGCACTCATTAAGTCCATGGAAACACAGAAAGCCATGCAGGAGAAGTTGACAGATCTGGAGGGACGATCTAGGCAGAACAACATTCGCATTTATGGCGTACCCGAAGGGAAAGAAGGCAACTCCGTGTCTGACTTCGTGGAGCAACTTCTGAAAAGTGAACTTGCACTGACAGCGGACACTAGCTTACAGATTCAGCGCGCCCACAGAGCTCTAGCTCGCAAACCAGAGCGGAACGAGCCACCCAGGTCCATAGTGGTAAATTTTCTGGAGTTTAATACCAAAGAAGCAGTACTGAAAAAAGCCTGGGGAAAGAAAATAATGATTGAAGGGCGACGCCTTTCGTTTGACCATGATTATGCCACAGAGGTTATTCAGAAGCGCAAGGCATATACCGGGATAAAGAGACTCCTGAAAGAGAAAGGAATCCGTTTCCAGACTCCGCTGGACAAGATGCGCATTCACTGGGACTTGGGAACACGTACTTACGAGAGTGCACAAGATGCAGCGCAGGAGCTGAGGAAGAGAGGTTACGCGGTGGAGATACCAGGCTGTAGCACCGCAGACCCGAACCGGGAGATGGAGCAGCTTCTTCGGGCCTCGACATGGCAGCGAGCCGCCGGAGATAGGAGCACAGAAGACACTGCGCGCCGTGCGAGGGAAAAATTACAGGAATTTGAGCGGAACACCTCCAACTAATCTTAATTCTTTACTTTGTCACGGTATGTGAAATTTACTTGGCCCCTTAGTGAAACCAGCTGTGAGAAGTTAACGTTTAAATGACTATTACATCACTTCTGCCCGTGATGTGAGCCTTAAATCATTATACATGGGTGGTTTGGTAGGGCAGCTATTTTATTCTTTATTCATTTATTTTTTATTTTTAAGCTGGTATATGGGGCCAAAACATTTAAGACCAATGCTGAAGACTTAATTTGGAACACAAAATAAATGCTATTGGATGACGTTGGAATACTAGGATGTGTGAAATGGCGTGTTTCACCTCTAGTGAGGGGCCCCCCTGGAGGAGGATCTCCCCTCTACCTACCAACAGGGACTCAGGGTGGCGAAGAATCACCCTAACTTGGGAGTTAACTGTTTTTTCTTTGTTTTTTTTTCAGTTAGCACACGTTGTCCAGATGTTCAGGTCTGTGCAGTTTTAAATTCTCTGGAGGTTAATAAATGTAACACAGGATTGGATCATTTAAATGCCATATAATAACATAAAACTGGTGTCACTTAATGTAAATGGGATGAATAATCCAGTTAAGAGGAGCAAGGTCCTGGCTAGGTTGAAAAAAGAAAAGGCTCAAGTACTATTTTTACAAGAAACTCACCTGCCTCAACAAGAACATGAAAAGCTAAAACGCTTTGGTTTTAGGAATACATTTTACAGTTCCTACAAACCTAGCCAGAAGAGGGGAGTGGCTATCCTTATCACAAATGCAGTTCAATTTGAATGTCTTAAAGAAGTTAGGGACAATGAGGGGAGATTTGTATTAATTAAAGGAAAGCTAGAAAACAGAATGGTGACACTGATCAATGTATACGCCCCCCCAGAGACTACCAAATGTTTTTTTCAAAACTCTGTTTGACACTATTGCTATAGAAACTGAAGGTATTTTGATATGTGGGGGAGACTATAATGTGGTCATGAACCATAAATTGGATACAACAAGCCCCAAAAGAAGCAAGATGCATCTAACCAAGTTTATTAATACATCAGTTAAGGAAATGGGACTAATTGATGTGTGGAGAGAACTTCACCCACTAGAAAGGGATTATACACACTATTCAGTACCTCATTCTGTCTACTCCAGAATCGACTACTTTTTAATTAATACAAGTTAAAGTCACAGGGTCACAGAGTGTAAAATCGGGATGGCAGATGTATCAGATCACAGTGGGATCAGCTTGACAATACACTTGAATAATAGGAAAATAAATACTGTATGGAGGCTAAATGTGGGCATTTTGAACAACAAGGCAAATGTGGATCAGATAAGAGAAGAAATAAAAAGGTACATAGAAGAGAATGATAATGGGGAGGTGAACCCTGCAATATTGTGGGACGGTATGAAGGCAGTTATTCGTGGGAAACTAATCGCTTTGACAACATCACAAAAAAAGACTCGGCTAGCTATATATAAATACAAAGTAGAAATACTGCAAGAACTGGAGAAGAAACATAAAAATACAGAAAATCAGTCTGTATTACAACAAATAAAGAAGGCAAGGGAAGAGATAAATGAGATACTCAGGTCAGATGTAGACCAGGTAGCGATGGGTTTCCATCGGAATGGTACAAGGCCTTTCAGAAGGAGCTAACACCTTTGCTTCTGTCCTGTTTTAACTGGACTCTTAACGAGGGCGGGGACCCCCCATCGTGGAAGGAAGCAATTATTACCGTTCTACTTAAAGAAGGCAAAGACAAAGAAGAATGCAAAAACTATAGGCCGATTTCACTTTTAAATGTAGATTACAAACTATTTACATCAATTATTTGCAAAAGATTTGAGGCCCTCATACCAGATTTGATTGATGAAGATCAAACTGGGTTTATTAAAGGACGCCAAACACACGATAATATTAGAAGAACCCTCCATATTTTAGACAATGCTCAAAAAAGTGGTACAAGTACAATTCTGGTTAGTTTGGACGCCGAAAAGGCATTTGATAGTGTTAGTTGGTTATTCTTGTATGAGGTACTAAAGAGATTTGGCTTCAATGAAAATGTAATCCGATGTATTAAAACTATTTATCAAGAGCCCACAGCTAAGATCAAAATGGAAGCCTGTCCAATATGATTCGGTTGGAGAGAGGGACAAGACGAGGTTGTTGTCTGTCTCCTACTCTTTTCGCTTTATATGTCGAGCCTTTACCACAGGCAATAAGGCAGAGTGAGGAACTGCAGGGTGTCAATGTAGGGGGGACGGAACATATCATTGGCCTTTTCGCGGATGATGTCATTATTTTTCTTGAACAACCGGATATATGTTTCCCACACCTAGTCATTATTTTTCTTGAACAACCGGATATATGTTTCCCACACCTAACTAATGTCTCTACTGGAAACGTATGAATATTATTCAGGGTATAAACTGAATATAGCAAAAACACAAATTCTTTCATTAAATTATTCTCCATCCCGACAAATAAGAGATGCATATAATTTGAAATGGAATTCTAAAACCATGAAGTATCTTGGTGTAACTCTGACTAAAACACTTGCCGACATGTTTGAAAACAATTATAACGAAATTGATAAAAACATTCAAAAAGATATTGAAAGGTGGTCCACCCTTCCGTTAGACTTCAGTGCTAGAATACAGACGGTAAAAATGAATATTCTACCTAAATTGCTATATTTATTTCAAGCTCTTCCAATTAATATCCCCCAAAACAAATTTATAGCCTGGGACAAGATGATTTCTAGATTCATTTGGAATAGTAAAAAACCAAGAATAAAATTTACGACACTTCAACTACCTAAAAGTAAGGGTGGAATGGCTTTGCCTAACCTTACAGAATATTTTTATGCAGCTCAACTGTTGGTGTAGACCTGACTATGAGTCTAAATGGAAAGAAATGGAAAGGGAAATACAGGGCTATCAGACCCAGATATTGGTGGGGGATAAACATTTGATTGGTGCTTTGAGACATGCTATGAACCCAATAGTAGCATTTACACTAGAAATATGGAGCGTTGTAGTAAGAAAATACAAACTTAAGAGGGACATATGCATTCTGAGGTGGTTCGCGTACGATACAAAGTTTAAGCCAGGGACGTATGATCCAGTATTCAAAGAATGGGCACAAAAGGGTATGACAGCAATATGTACGGTTTCGGAAGGTGGAGAATTTCTAAGCTTCCAAGATCTAAAGACAAAGTACAGCCTCGAAAACAAAGATTTCTATAGATACATGCAGTTAAGAGATTATTTCACAAAAGAGGTAAGGTCAGTTGAAACTATAAATAAGGTGATAGAAGTCATTATGGATTCATACAAACGGAAGGGGTCTCGGCCCATCTCTGCTTTCTATCGAGCTTTGAGTGAGAGCAGGGGGGGATCAACACTCTATATAAAAGCAAAATGGGAAGCAGAACTAAAGATCCAAATACAAGAGGAGGAATGGTACCACATGTGCGAGACACAATGTACATCTACAAATTCACTGATATGGAGGGAGTTCTGCTGGAAAAACCTAACTCGCTATTTTATAACACCAAAAATAAAATCTAGGCAACTCGCTATACAACAAAACTGCTGGAGACTATGTGGAAGTGTGGAGGCAGACCATGCACACATCTTCTGGAACTGTACAAAAATGAGGATATACTGGAAAAATGTTAATGTAGTTGTAAAAAATGTCTTGGGATATGAAATCCCAAATACTTGTCCAGTGATGTATCTTGGGAATATTGAGAAGGTCGTAATGAAAGAAGGTCTGTACTTGACTAAAATATTACTCGCAGCAAGTAAGAAAGCAGTCACAAGAAACTGGCTCAATGTAAATATCCCAAAACAGGAACAGTGGTTGGAAATTGTCCAGGAAATCTTTGTTATGGAAAAACTGACATGAAAAGAACTGGGAAAAATGGAACATTTATATGAGACGTGACACCAACTGAACAAATGCCAAATGGAACAGTGGACTCAATAGTGGCTCATCTCCAGACAGTTTGTTAGTGTTTTTACTATTGTTATTTTAATTTGTATCTTGTTTGCTGTATTGTACGACGGAGTATTAGGGCCACATTGAAGAAAAAAAAAATCGGAGATTTCGAGAATAAAGTCGAAATATTACGAGAAAAAACTCGTAATATTTTGAGAATAAAGTCATAACTGAGAAAAAGTCATAATATTACGAGAATAAAGTCGAAATATTATGAGATTAAAGTCGTAATATTTCGAGAATAAAGTCATAACTGAGAAAAAGTCATAATATTACGAGAATAAAGTCGAAATATTATGAGATTAAAGTCGTAATATTTCGAGAATAAAGTCATAACTGAGAAAAAGTCATAATATTACGAGAATAAAGTCGTAATATTATGAGATTAAAGTCGTAATATTTCGAGAATAAAGTCATAGCTGAGAAAAAGTCATAATATTACGAGAATAAAGTCGTAATATTATGAGATTAAAGTCGTAATTTAACGAGATTAAAGTCATAATATTACAAGAATAAAGTCGTAGTTTTTAAGGAAATAACCAACAACAAACAGAATATCAGATTGTCTTTCATGCCGTTGTAAGTAGCCTAATAATTAGGTTCGGGAACCGGCACCGTGCCGGTTCTGTGTCAGTCGAAACTCCGGGCCCAGCTCTGCCACTGATTGGCCAGTCTGACATTCTTCATAATACATAAAGAACGTTAGTGAAACACAAATAGGTCTAACAGAAACATGCGTTTGTTTGGGGACAAGTTAGTGGTCACGTTACTCGTTCCACAGGTGAAGGACCCCGGACACATAGCCTACAGTAAATACACTGGTTGTTAGTAACTTTTAACATACGTGAGTCTTTGTGACTCTTGGCTCTTGTCCCCTAACTAACGCTTGTTTCTGTTTCACTAACAATATTTTCACCCCATTAAGTCACATCCCATTATTTCCTCTGTAAACCTAACGTTACAGCAGCCTACAAGCATGCTGTGTCAATAAATCAGCTCAGACACTGTTAGAAATGTAGTATTTAGCCTAACAACATCATGCTGCAGCAGTAATAACGTCAGCTTTAGTCAAATGGCTCTAGCTCTCCCGGTAAATGTCATAAACTCTGGACACATTTTCCTTGTGTGTTGACATGATAATGGCCGCGTTTCCCAGATCGCTCTTAACTTAAGAAGATCTTTCACTAAGAAGCAGTTGTAAGATCGAGCTGACCCACTCTTAACACTCTTCTTAGCCACCAAATGCTCACAGATCCAGCCGCAGCAGGCACATTAATCTCATAATATTTCGACTTTATTCTCGTAATATTATGACTTTTTCTCAGTTATGACTTGATTCTCGAAATATTACGAGTTTTTTCTCGTAATATTTCGACTTTATTCTCGACATCTCCGATTTTTTTTTTCTTCAATGTGGCCCTAATACTCCGTCGTAGTATTGTTTTGTCTATATGCATGTGAAAACTTAATAAAAATTTAAGTTAAAAAAAAAAACTTTGAAAATTCACAACAAATTGACCGTATGTGCTACAGCTTCGCAACTTTCACCAAAATGTAGCCCCAATATTGAAGAAACGTATGTACATTTAAACTTATTGCAAATCATGAAGTCCACCACTGTTTTTTTTCAAAAACTGTAAAACTTCTTAAACCTATCTCCTCCCACAATTTTAGCTCAATTGACACCAAACTTGCTACAGAGCATCTTCAGACTGTCCTACACAAACGTCCTACACACAGATTTTTGATTTATCGAAAATTGAGCCTACAGTGCATCAAGATGTTTGACTGTTAACAGTACTGTAAACATATACTTGCAAAATTTTTGAGACATGGTAGATGATGTTTGGCAAATATCAGAATTTTATATCAAAAACTGAATTTTTGACAGCATTTTGAATTCTGTCCTCATGTGAACCATTGCTGTCAATGGGAATAGAGCATCTTTACACATCAGTTTTTCAATTATGGAGTAAATCAGTCATTGTTAAAAACAAATTAACAACATCTCCATGCTGTCCAGATGCAATATGTGTATTGTGTATTTTCAGATTTTTGTCTTGATAACTGAATTTATGACAACAGTTTGAAATTTGCCTTGACAGCTGCTGTCATCCTGGTGGCTGGCTTAG
This sequence comes from Epinephelus moara, assembly GCF_006386435.1. Classification (NCBI taxonomy): domain Eukaryota; kingdom Metazoa; phylum Chordata; class Actinopteri; order Perciformes; family Serranidae; genus Epinephelus; species Epinephelus moara. Next base: position 3,904,255 of record NC_065525.1, read on the forward strand.
TCTATTTGTGAAGCCACAGATTAAGTGTCACTTAGCTCAGTCAGATAGAGGATGCTCCTTGGTGTCAGAGGTTGAGAGTTCAAGCCTCAACTGATGCAAAATGTACATTGTAATGGCAACCTTCTTGTTGTCTTCCTATTCTGCCTCTTGTTGCTCAGCCTAAAATTGTCTGGCCCCGACCACTGCTGCGCAGCAGCTATAATCTTCTTCTTCCTCTTACATGCTTTTATTGTAAAATTGCATTTGCTTTTTTTAATTATGTTTTCGTTTCCTACCAGCAGAAGTGACCTGATTAGCGTAAATACCTGCACCTGGGAGCATAACTGCACTATTTTGAATGTTCTGTGGAAAAGAAACAAAGTAGGCCCATGGTTGCTGGATTTGTTACTGCTGCTCCTATATCTCCTGTTTCTCTTACTAGAGCCTTGAGGGACGACAGAGAGACAAGGCGGTCGGCAAGGCCATGCCACAAGGACAGCGTTCCCCAGCACCAATGAATCTGCTCCCCCAAATTAAGTCATTTTGAATTACATGTCATTTGAGACTATTTCAAAGGGGTGGTTTAAATGCCCTTTTAGGACATTTTAATTTATTCTAAGTCTTGGTTGATTTTACCCTGGGTTTTATTTTCATTTATCTTTAAATTACTGTACACAGTGAAACTGATTTTAAATCATCATTATTCCTCCTTTGGTTATCCAGTTTGCTCTCAAGCTGATCAAAAGAATCCTTTTAATTCAAAAGTATTTTAACCCCTTGACCAACCCCCCCTTACACTATAAAATCAAAATAATCAAAGCACAAGTACCTCACAATTGTACTTACGCCTCACAGAGTTGCTAGCATGGCTGTCGACTTTTGTCCTCTCAACTATGTGGCAAAACTGTACAGATATCATTTGCATCTGACAGAGATCTGATCACAGTGTAAACCAAGTACTGCCACCCTGATATGCCTTCAGACTGAGTTCCACACACACTCACACTGTGATTCATGCGACTCCAGTGACCTTCACACACTTTCCATGTGACCTTGTTTACAGATCACATGTCTTAAACTGAGGCATTAGGATAAGTGTTAAAACATCTTGAACTCTACTGCGACACTTTCAGCATGGAACCAGACCTTGGGATAAGTGTGAGTGTCAAAATAATCTCAGGTCTAACTGGATCTTTTTGAGCCTTCAACCACACCTTAAAGTCTTCATCTACAAATGGAACTGGCTCAAGTGTCATCCCGTGACTCAAGGGTGGAGCGCTGGTCACATGATAACTTTCAAGTGACGGGCAGTCAGCACCTACCACAAACCAGTTTACAGCTTATGATCTCTGCTGATACAAAGACAGGAGCCCTTAGGAGAAAGCCTAGAGAGGTGTGATTGACCAGGAGATGGTGGAGAGTTGGAGAAGGATTGAACGACACAGTCAATCTGATGCCAAACAGAATACTGGGTTAAAGGGTCACCCACACTCATATATAACAAAGCTGCTAACATTGTGTTGAGAATATGTTGTCACATGTACTGCTACAGACTGCTATAGCTTTGAATTCAGCCTGACACTGTGACATTGTGGTTGTGTGTGTGCAGAGCCATCTCAATTATCAGGTTGTAAAATGTCAGGGTGAAATAAAAGAAAATTCCAAGATCATAATAACCTATTGCATACCATCACCTAAGAATTATAAGCTTCTAGCTGACATTTCTGTCACAGTTTAGTTATTCATATATTCCAATTCTGTAACAACTTATTAATGTAGTGTGAGGTGATGTTTAAAGTTATTTGCATTTTTGGACTTTTTATTTAGAAAATAAGTAAAGGTTCATATCATTTATGCCACTTAAAATGCAAAACTTTGACTCAACACCACTCAGAATGTAGATAGAACCATACAATTTGAAGCTGGTGATTTGTACATAATCAAAGTTACAGTGGCATGCAAAAGTCTGGGCACCCCTGGTCAAAATTTTGTTTATTGTGAATAGTTAAGTAGTAGTAGAAGATGAACTGATCTCCAAAAGGCATGAAGTTAATGATTAAACCCTATAATGTTAAAGATGCAACATCTTTTTCAACATTTTAAGTAAGATTAGTGCATTATTTTCTTTGTGTACAATGTATGAGTGAAAATAGGAAAGGAGCAGCAAATGTTTGACATTAGAGCTCTTAGTCAACTTTTACCAGGGTCTCAGACCATAATTAGCTTCTTAAGACTATGGCTTAAGCTAAGGTCTCCTCTGAACAGCTGCCTTGCACTCTGAAAACTAAAATAACTGATGCCCACAAAGCAGGCTATAGCAGACTAAGAATATAGCAAAGTGTTTTCAGGTAGCTGTTTCCTCAATTCATAGTGTAATTAAGAAATGGCAGTTAACAGGAACTGTGGAGGTCAAACTGAGATCTTGAAGAACAAGAAAACTTTCTTAGAGAGCTGCTTGTAGGATTGTTAGAAAAGCAAATCAAACCCCCCGTTTGACTGCAAAGGACCTGCAGGAAGATTTCTCAGACTCAGTGGTGGGTTGCACTGTTCTACTGTGCAGTGACACCTGCACAAATATGACCTTCATGGAAGAGTCATCAGAAGAAAACCTTTCCTGTGTCCTCATCACAAAATTCAGCATCAGAAGTTTACACAGGAACATCAAAACAAGACTGATGCTTTTTGGAAACAAGTCCTGTGGGCTGATTTAAAACAGAACTTTTTAGCTGCAATGAATAATAGCATGTTTGGAGAAAAAAAGGATGCAGAATTTCATGAAAAGAACACCTGTCCAACTGTTAAACACAGAGGTGGATCAATCATGGTTTGGGGCTTGTGTTGCAGCCAGTGGCACAGGGAACATTTCACAGGTAGAGGGAAGAATGGATTCAGTTAAATTCCCAAAAATTCCAAAAAATTCTGGAAGCAAACATCACACCATGTGGTTTCTACAACAGGACAATGATCTGAAACACACCTCCAAATCCACAATGGTGTACCTAAAGAGAACCAAGCTGAAGGTTTTGCCATGGCCCTCACAGTCCCCGACCTAAACATAATTAAAAATCTGTGGCTAGACCTTAAAAGAGCAGTGCATGCAAGACGACTCAAGAATCTTACAGAGCTAGAAGCCTTTTGAGGAATGGGTGGGAATCCCCCAAACAAGAACTGAAAGACTCTTAGCTGGTTACAAAAAATGTTCAGGAGCTGTGATACTCACCAAAGGAGGCACCACTAAGTACTGACATTGCAGAATGTCAAAACTTTTGATTCAGGCCCTTTTACTTTTTTGTTATTTTGAAACTGTGAAAGATTGAAATTCAAATGTAATCTTGCCTAAAATATTAAAGAAAGTTTTAATCATTAACTTCATGCCTTTTGGAGATCAGTTCATCTTCTACTTACTTAACTACTCACAGTAAACGACCAGGTGTGCCCAAACCTTTGCATGCCACTGTACATAAAAAAGCTAATTTGTGCCATGCAACTAGGGTGACCAGACATCCCGCATTGCGTGGGACTGCACAGCATTTCTGTCTCTTTTCACGCGTCACGCAAATTGAGACCATGTCCCGCACAATTGGTTGTCACCCACGCTTGTATTCCCCCCCGGCCAATGAGAAGAAGCTGCATGCAGTGGCCGGCCCACGTGGGCTCTCTGTTTATTGTCAGAGTACCTCACCCCTCCCGCCTGTTATAGCAACTATTTCAACCTCCTCGATAGCAACAGGTGACACTCGTTAGCTAATGACACTTGCGCCGCACGACTGTAGGCTTGTTGGAGATGACCTGCGCCTCGCCTGGAGAGTAGACGAGATGAGGCTACCGCAGCGGGGGGCGGTGACAAAAAGCTGCAGTGAAGTCGGACAGTTTCCCGATAGTTTCCAGCAGCCTTCAGTCCGTACAGGAAGTCACAGACACACATACATCCTGTCTGGAATGATGTCAATTCCTTTAAAAAGTGATCAGACCCATATATCAGTTTGTTTTCAGTCTCCAGTTGTTTTAATTATGATAGAATAATTTATTAAAATGCTTTACAGGTAATCTGTAGTTTATGTTCATGGTTTATCTTCCATTTGATATGAATTCCCCTGTAAATCAGGATCATATCAGTTTGTCCTGTCCCCTCAACTATACAGGCTAAATAAACAGTGCTTGACTGTAAGGTTCATATTTTCAGGGAAAAAAATACAAGACAACAGCTTTCATTAAAGATCAGTCAGATACAGTCAGGGCTTCACATCTGATGTTATTTTAAGAATCTTCACATCCCACTGACCACAAGTCTGTGTTGCTAAATACTTCAATAATTAAAACAGTCCAGTGTTAATATACAGTAGACTCTGTATAGTTTATGATGAATGTATTTAGTCTCTGATGACTAAACTTCGCGCTGGGGGCAGGTATCCCACATTGTCCCTCAGAAACCTACTCCTTGTCCCACATTTGGTTTATTGGGACCTGGTCACCCTGCATGCAACATTATCAAAACATGCAGATGATCTGTGGGAGCTGCACAGAATAATAAGTCATAAACTATACATTTCACAAAAACAGGAAAATTACAACACAAGATATCAATGATCCTTAATGGGCCTTTCCCAAACCGCACCCTACACCCTCTCCCTACCCATTTTCACTCTGTTTTGGCATTCATGCGAAGGGTCCCAAACCAACTAGTGATGAGTGGAAGTAAGTTATAAAACCCTCTGACAGTGAGCTTGCACCGACCCCTTACTGACTATGTGTAACGCTGTATTATGTTTGTCATTGAAAACGCTCCATACAAATAAAGTCTCACAACTACCCTTACAAATGTTAACTGCTCAAACTAAGAAGACATATATAGGCCTATTGTCATACCGATGCTAACATCTTAAAGGTTACATTTTGTTTAGGATATGTATGTGTATATATACATACGTGTGTGTGTGTGTGTGTGTGTGTGTGTGTGTGTGTGTGTGTGTGTGTGTGTGTGTGTAAAGAAATGAAATTTGTAAGTGTGTACAAATTATTGGTAGTTGTGGATAAAAATGTATACAACCTGTCACTTTGATTATAATTTCTGATACATGAATTAGCCTGACTGGATTAGTTTAAAGATTAAAAAAAACATATGGACAACATAATGACTAAAAGCTGACTAAAATATTATGAATTTTGGTCAACTAAAACTCGACTAATACTATGAAGGATAAAAATGACTAAAATGTGACCAAAACTAACTAAGCGTTTTGATCTCAAGACTAAGACTAATTCTAAAATAGCTGTCAAAATTAACACTGTCTAGGATTCACAAATTCGCTTCCAGGACACTGTGGCAATTTACGCTTGTTAGAGGCACTGTGTCTTCTTAAAATACACTTCAGTTTTCACAGGAGATGAACAGTTTCTGCTCATTAGATGCATGAATTCTTTTTCAAAATAAACTTACAACAACAACATCTTGTTTTTTTATTTCTTTAGGTTAAGGCAATAAAAGGACATGATTAGGTTTAAAAAAAAACAAACATCATGGTTTACCATAAAATAAGTCGGTTGTTGTCACTACTGTAGCATGCTACAAATACTAGCGCACTACATTGTTATTAAAATAACTCAATGACTTTTGGTTTCACACGAGAAATGAACAGCGGGCTTGCGGGGCAAAGTTTAATGTCTGTTGGACCCATCCACCTCCACTCCCATCTGGCCTATATAGAGACTTATTTGTTGACTCTAAATGTGATCATAGAATCTAACTTTTAAAAGAGTTAATGTGTGGTACAGCTCTGTTTTTTTTCTTCACCTGATTGTTGCAACGGCCTACTTTGTAGTTTGGTGGGTAGGTTGTTTGGTGTATTATTTTATTTATTCAGAGAATAGCGTTTTTCAATTTTGTATTAAGATTTGTTGATTGTGATGGTTATATACTTTATAGAGCACTAAAGTGTGCACAATGTGGCATTGTTTTCTTTGTTGTTTCCTGTTATAAATAAATAATAAATGTAAATTGTGTATGTGTAGCAGCTGCTAGGTATATATAGATATTTAGACACCTCATTTGTAAGCTAGACAGACATTCCCCTGCTCATTACTGCACACAAATGTACTATATGTACTTAATCCTCAAGCTCAGGAAACCCCACTGTTGCTCGCAGAGAGAAACTTCCCAGCAGGGTGCACTTTGCATGTGCAATTTTTTTATTGTTTAATTTTATTTATTTATTTGCACCAGCACTTCATGCCTGAAAAAAAATAAAATAAATAATATTGGCATGGATCCTTTTTTACCACTTGAGCACCTGCTCTTAAAATTTGCATGTGAGTGTAAACACCCGCAAATTAAAGCGTGTCACTTTTCAAATCCAGTGTAATGGAGTACAGGGCCTACAGTACATACAGCACAATCAACTACACACAGGTTTTACTTACATTGATGATGACAGCCACGTTGGCTACCCCTCTTAGTAGGTTGTACCATATACCTGTAAACATAACAATATGTATCAACTGCTGGGTTTTACATGTAAGACTGCTTTCTTCTGTCTACAGTGCAGGGTAAGGTTGTTTCCTGCAGTTAGTTGGTTGTAATGAATATGTTTACTGGAACATTTACAGCAACAGCATTTCAGTAAGATCTCACTGTATTCCTTCACTAGTAGGTCCTTTCATGCATTTTATGCCTTTTAAAAGTATGCTGAATTTAACCCACCAATGTCTTTGGCCCTTGCTGCCACTGGTCTTCGCAACTCAGTCACAAATTTCTTGGCATCAAGTCGTATTTCAATGATGTTGTTGAGCAGGGCAAAGAGCGGAGCCAGGGGGAAGGATGCCACGAACAACGTAACAAAACCAAACTGGATGACTGGACACAGAAGAAGAGAGAATAATACATTACAAAGTCAATGCCACTAACTGTCAGCCTTATATCTGTGATTAGATCCAGTCTACACTGGATCTATACTTCAGTTATTAAAGCCCTTTACAGGAGTAGGATTGTACAGACCAGTCACCTGAATAAAATGATGACATTTCTGTGAACCTCGAATATATTACATTTACACGTATCATGTCAACATTTCTAAAGTGTCATTGTACACAAGATCACTTTGTCATCAGGAAGTAGAGGGGATGGTGGATTGTGTGTCACTTAAGCAAGACGCCTGCAAAGCTGCAGACCACTGTTTGAGACCAACAAACAACAAAACAGGTTTAGGCTATTCTCATGAACTGTTTGTACGTTGTACGTGTTTATATGAAAAGCAATTCACCAAAATTCATACGTATACCACATAATGATAATCCAGTAAGTCATTTTGGAAGACTGTGATCACCACATTAAATCGTACTTGTGAATGTTCCTCATCTTTTCTTGTCAAGTGCTGAGGACACAACCTAGTGAGTGTGTGTGGGGATATTGCAAGTGGTACTGACTCATTTCCATATATTCAGGTGTTAACCCAGCAAATGGTTCCAGGAAGTGGTCCGTTTCGTATCTCTGCAGCTTCTTCTGTCTCTCTTCTTCTTGAAAAGCCACTTGTTTTGACCGAATGTAGCGAATCAGCTTCTTCAGCTTACTGAGAAACGCACACACACGAAAAGTGAAAACACAAGCATGCACACATTGTCTCTCTCTCCCTGGTGCCTTACAGGTACATAAAGGTGCGTATTCATTTCAATCTACTCCATTTATTATTTTCCTGATTCCCACTGTTGTGGTGGTAGGGCTCCCTCTTAGGGGGTTGTTAATGTAATATTGGAGCCTTTGCACCTAACTTAACAGGAAATAGTGATTTTGGAAAGATCATTTCAGGTTCAGGCCATGGGTACTTTATGACAATGGGCCTCATTCACTAACATGTAAGAAATGTTCTTACGCTGCATACAAAATAAGCGAGCACACAAACTCACTGTTGGGTTCATGACACATGCACTGGTCGATTTTGTTCTTATCACTGTGCCTGTGTTAGTGAATAAGAATCATTCTACACTGACAGGCGTTTGCCCACTATATGCAATAAGCATACCGCCACCTCCTGTAATGATGATAATATAATTTCATGGCACTAAAAACTGATGGGAGAAACTATCTTTGGGCGACTGTGGCTCAGAGGTGGAGCAGATCGTCCGCTAATCAGAGGATTAACACTTTGATCCCGGCTCCTCCAGTCCACATGTTGAAGTATCCATGGGCAAGGTACTGAACCCCAAATTGCTCCTAATGGCTGTTCCATCAGTGTGCGAGTGCGTTTGAATGGTTACTAAGTAGCGGGTGGCACCTTGTATAGTAGCCTCGGCCACTAGTGTGGGACTGCGTGTGTGAATGGGTGAACGTAACATGTAGTGTAAAAGCACTTTGAGTGGTTGGAAGACTAGAGGAGCACTATACAAGTGCAGTCCATTTACCATTTACCATCATTACAGGCAGATTCAAGAAAAGCAATGAAACCAAAACTGTATTATAGTACAGTATAAACATTCTCATTTACTCTATAGTAAGCTAGGACTGAGACACTCATTTGAGGCCCTTTTATCCTAATCAATAATGGTCATAATTACTGGCTATAAAAACTAAGTGCATGCATTAGAAAATTAAGTTTTAAATATTGTCTATTAAAGCCTTTTTAATGAATGCGGTTTTAATATGTTATGCATTTAAGTGGTTACGGTGCGTGTTTACATTTTCGGAGACAGCTGGGCTATCATCATTTGTGCGTACACATGGTAGTTTGCCATACAAAAAAATTTAAATAAGAAAATATTGATGAATCCCAGATTTGTGCATAATTGTTAGTACGCATGGTTTAAGCAGATTTGTGTGCACACACTGTTTGTGAATGAGGCCCAATATGATTTTAATGAAAAGCAACCAAGTTAAAGTAATGCATACTTACGGTACTCCAATCTCAAAAAGATTGTTCTGAATGAGCTGTTTTCCCAACATGGTGATACTCAGCTGGATACACAGCTCCATCAGACAGCCTCCATGGGCACACTGTAAAACAGTCCAAACTACAGTTCAGGACAGCAAAAAGGCATTTTAACAAGCCAGCCTAAAGCAAAATGACATCATATACATGTAAAAATTTAAAGAAGCAACAGACAGCATTTTTGCCTATATATATCATTATGAAAATAATGTGGGTTGCACAGGGTAGTATACACAGTAAAATCAGACTATCAGTGTTTACATAGGTTACTTAGTGACTTTGCAATAAGCTTCTGCTACAATTTAATAATATTGATGCCAGTTGTAACATTTGAATGTTTTAGTAGTGTGTGTGTGTGAGAATGTATAGTGAGCCGATGACTGTTGAAAAATAACTCCGCTGCGCGTCGGGGTTCCATTCCCCTGTCGGGAGTTATTTTTCAACAGTCACCGGCTCACTATACATTATCCCTTACGTGTCTACTGTTGTTTGAACTGATACTGTACATATTGGTATACTTTACTGTGAGTTGTTTGTACTGGTACTGTGCATTCTGGTATAATTATTTGCATTGCTATTTGTTTTTTCTTCAGATAAATCTGATAATTGTTGCTCGGTCTCTTTACTCATTTATTTAGTATAGTGTTCACACACCTTCTCATTCTACATATACATAGAGGTATACTGGTGGCTTTACAGCCTACATTTTGATTATCTCTGATCCCCACTGTCAATTTGGTCCTTGCGACAGTGTGAGCAACACCGCGGACGCTAGGTGGCGCCAAGCTAAAAAAAAAAAACGAATCCTATCTGTTGCCTCTTTAAGGCATTGTGATAGCTTACTAATGACAGCACTTGACCACTCACTGACCTCTGTTCTGAAAAAATAATTGAAACCTAAGTATCACTTAGCTTTTCAGTAGTTCTGGGTATAGCTAGGTAATCTTGAGTTGAGGGGCGTTAATATAGACAGTGTGGCAGTGTGGATTCACCAGGGCCCGTGAGGTGATTGCGTAGTTGGAGTGCCCACTCTCTCTAAAGCAGAGAACAGGCCCTTGCAAGTGATTCAGCCACCTCAGAAATACTCCTGTGTTCAAAGAAGAACACATGTTTAAATACAAATGCTATTTTCTGTTATACATGCCCCCGAGAAGGCAAACCCATCTCGGTCAACTGACCTATACTATAGGGTCATTTTGTATGTCTTACCAGATAAGTAGCAAAAATAAGAAATTAATAGAGGCCATTAAAGAATAGAATCATTATGCAGGAGAACTATTAACACTAATACAGAATAAACACAACTAACTGCAGCAATGAGTCTGTCCAAACTCCCAGTATTGAGTGTACAGTTTGACAATGCTACAGCAACAAACCTGTCTAGGCCCGAATCCCCCGATCCACCCAAGGTATGTCTGGTATTCTGTAGTGTACAAGTAAGGATTCTGTGTCTACAGGAAGCACTGAATGCAAGTATGTATGGGAGCAGCAGTGGAGTTAAGTTGAGCACATGGGTATTAAACCACCTCATACAGCTATGGCACTCCCAGTGGAACACACATGCCCCCACCCACACTGGTTTGAGGATGATACACATTTTATTTATTTATTTGGTTTATTTTTGTAGGGACGGATACAATGTACATAGATAAACCGCAAGCATCCATCCAATGCATATATCCAGGGCTGCTCCTGACCAAATTGGGGCCCTAAGCGAAATTTTGTTTGGAGCCCCCCCTCCCCATCCCAAATTTAATTAAATTTAATTTAAGCGTTTATTTGGAAGGGACAATGCATATTGATGAACATCAGTATAAATACATCTGTAAATATGCCGGAGTTAGCAGAACTGCTAATTTACTTCCGTTGTCCCTTGTTGTACCGTATCATAGGTACAAAATGACCGTTCAACAACATGCCATTTAACTTGACAACCTTTATTAGCACTAACAAATGTACTGTAGTCAAATAAAATAAAAAATTCAACCTGAAATAAATAAATGAATAAATATTAAATAAAAATAACTTCAAACTGAAATAAATAAATAAACAAATCGGAGTCACAAATAGCCATCAATTACTCATCAAAAGAAAGTAACTTCCACCACCTCAATCCCCCACCCTTGATTAAACACCGAAAATAAAATAAAAGAGGGAGACAGACAGGTTTTTCCTATTTAATCTTATTCTGTTATATTTCTCCCTCTCCCCTCTCTCGAGGCATCCGATCTCCTGCCGCCCTCCGCCTCTCCCACCTTAATTAAACACTGAAAACAAAAATAAAAGACAGAGACATTTTTTTTTCTATTTTCATCTTATTTAGCTATATTTCTCCCTCTCCCCTCTCTGGGAGCGTCCAACCTCCCAGCCCCGCACATACTCCTGAGGCTCAGGGTTCCCTCTCGATGGACGACATGTCGACAACTCTTCACCTGCTGCAGCTCTGCAAGTGCCTGCCGGCGCACCCCTCTGATTGGTCAGATGTCGAGTGCTGTCAATCATTGTAGCGACGCATGCGCGGTCAGATTACAGGTCTCGTCTCTTCTTTCCTTCCTCGAGCTGATTCTACGCGCGCCTCACGGTAGCGCATATGTGCATCCATTGCGCATATGCGCAAATTCATCCCCTCGTGCAAAATGTGGCCCTCCATTGAAGATGTGGCCCTACGCACAGCGCGTGAGGGGCGGCCCTACATATATCACAATGTTTATAGAAAATGCTAATTTGCAACATCTGTCCCTAGAAGGGCTTTTAAGAAAAAACTGGATCAGAAAAATAAAGAGGTACAGTAGAGATAAACTATGTATAACAAAGTACAATAAAGCACACATCTAAAAACAAAGCATTTAAAAAACTAAACATGAGTACAAGCCTGTTGCTGAATCAGCCAGGATTTGGTAGCTCTCTTAAAGATGGTGAAGTTTGCAGCAGATTTCAAGTGACCAAGTAGCAAGTTCCAAGACTTTGCTTCTTTCACAGAAAAAGCTGTCTGAGCAAAGGATGCTTTACTGAATGGAACTTTACAATTTCCATTTGAAGCTGCTCTAGTGGATCTGCTGCAACTCTGTAGTCTCTGGATGTATTTACAGAGAGGCTGAGGAGCAAGGCCATTTAAACATTTAAACACAAGCTTTACATAATGAAAATCAACAAAATTTGCAAAGCTTAGGATCTTGTATTTACTTAAAATGTGACAGTGATGGTACCTTATTTGTTTTCTATCAAAGATTTTCAAGGCCTGATTGTAAAGACCCTCTATGGATTTAGCTACAGACTAGTTGGCCTGAGACCAGACCGTTAAACCACAGGACAGATGTGACAATATCACTGAGTTTAGAAATAACAAGGCACAGTCAAATGTCAAGCAATTTCTTATCATTTTAAAACACCTAAGGTTAGCCTTGACCGTTTTACAGATCTTTTTCACATGGCTTTTAAAATTTAACTGAGAATCATATGACCAATATGATCAAGTGACTGTTTTATGTTTTCTAATAGTACACAAGTAGCTGACTCGGTGGAATGATTATGTCTAAAACCAAATGGTAAAGGGTGCAGATAAAGATTTGTCTCCAGATAATGTAGCAACTGTTCTGAGACCACCCTCTCCAGCACTTTAGACAGGACTGAAAGGAGACTGATAGGTCTATAGTTACTCATCTCTTCAGCATTCCCAAATTTTAAAATAGGCATTACCAAGGCATTTTTCCATCCGTCTGGGAATTGCCCAGTTTTGTGTGAGGGGCTGCATATTGATTCACTCAGCCCTTCTCTCTCTGTTGTTTATCATGAGGCTACTGCTGTGACAGTGGGAGCTCTAGGTCTGGTGGGACAGAATCACACACACAGTGACAGGGCTAGCTGTTGGCATCATATTGCTAACGTTAACAAAAGGTTATTAAAATGGGTTTAACAGCAGAGTTGAGCTGTTTGGTGTCAGTGTAAAATGAATGGCTCAGTGTTGAATGTTGGGATGTTAACCACTGCTGTGGGGCTTTGGCCCACCTAGCAGAACATGGTAGGATGGGATGAGATCATACAAGTAAACAACAATCCCCAAAAAACGGTCCGCAAAATTCTGGAGGGACAGATAATCACCTGAAAATAGGAAGCGTCATGTTTTTGTCACCTTAGAATTTATATCTACATAGGGAGCAGGTTCTTGTCCATGGAGTCAGACATGTTGCACTGCCATGTTTCAAACAGAACACTGTCTCTAGATAGGGTGATTTGCATTGTCACATCAGCCAGCGTAGTTTATCTCAGCAGCATTGGAGAAATACTGATTTTTTTCATTCATTCATTCATCTTCTAACCGCTTCATCCTCTTGAGGGTCGCGGGGGGGCTGGAGCCTATCCCAGCTGACATCGGGCGAGAGGCAGGGTACACCCTGGACAGGTCACCAGACTATCACAGGGCTGACACATAGAGACAAACAACCATTCACACTCACATTCACACCTACGGACAATTTAGAGTTATCAATTAACCTAGTCCCCAATCTGCATGTCTTTGGACTGTGGGAGGAAGCCGGAGTGCCCGGAGAGAACCCACGCTGACACGGGGAGAACATGCAAACTCCGCACAGAAGGGCTCCCACACCCGGGATCGAACCGGCAACCCTCTTGCTGTGAGGCGACAGTGCTAACCACCACACCACCGTGCCGCCCTGATTTTTTTTATTTTTATGTTTTACATGAAACTGCTGTATTCAGTGTTTTTACCAGTTTAAATTACCAGGTCAATTTGTTTTGGAGAGGATGAGACCTCCCAGTAAAAACCTCCTGAACATCTGGATCTTATGTTATCAAAGAAAAAAGGTGAGCACACGTCAGCAGGTGCTAGACTAGTGGCCCATCTCCAACGTGCTATGAAACTGCTTTGTTTAGTTTTTTTGCCAGTTTAAGTCACCAGGTCGGTTTGTTTTGGAAAGGAAGAGATCTCTGCAGATAATGGCTCCGGTAAAAACCTCATGAACATCTGGATCAGAAAAAAGATGAGCATCAGCAGGTGTTCGCAGCCTGTCTGTGAAGAGCCAAACAGTGTAGGAGAAACACTGAAACTTGTAACATGACCATGAACATGTGTTTTTACTGGTTTTAATCACCTGGTTTGTTTGTTTTGCAGAAAAAGAGAGCTCTGCAATTAATTCAGCTGCCCGTAAAAACTTTCTTGACAATGAACACTAAGAATTCGAAACAGGAGAAGTTTCACCTGATTGCAATCTGTAATCCTCTCTGCCTGAGGTCACTAAATCCCCCTAAATCTTACAGCTAGTAGCTCCATCCCTGGCTGGTTGTTAGTGTGGCTATATATTGTATAGGACTTGACAGTGGGAACTAGAATGTGAGGGTTTTTGTCAGTGTCTGCAAGGCTGTGGCTATTTCCTGGAAGCAGTATGTAACACTCAAAAAATCCAAGGACATCCCAAACTCAAAACAGTATCAGTAGAAAAGATTGGTTCATTATTGTTCACAGTACAATTTGAATGTTTTATCAAATATATGTTTTATTGAATTGAATTTCCAATGTTGTTTATCAAGGTAAGAGTGAACAATGTAAATGTCAGTACAGTGGAATACAGTAGAGTTTGTGCTCAATACCATGTGACCATGGTCTTGAGTCACATAACAAATGAAATGAAATATAAACAAGGGTGCAAATTGATTGTTAATAGCATGTGAAAATGTATAAACCTTACCTCTTCCATTCTGTAGGATTCAAACACATACAGGTAGCTGCCTGGTCTGCCTACCAGTCTAGAGTGAAAAATAAATGAAAGGGTTAAGAGTAGATAAAGAGTGTTCCTTGTCTTAAAACGTTTATTATGTTTGCTATTTACTAAAATTCTATGAGTGGCTAAACATATTGGAATAACAGAAAAAGTATCTGAAACCTACAAATTAAAATTTTAAAATACAGTGATGTTACCAACCTTCCTCTGAAGAAAGCAATATAGATGATGGGGGTGAAAGCATTGACAAACTTGAGGATGAAGGTCTTGAAGATTAGTCGTTCCTCAAAACTCTTGTCTGTCTTAGGAACCTCTAAAAATGAACAGATAAGTTCCTTAGATTTTTTGCAATAGGCAATGAAAAATAGGCAATGCCATTGCTTCTGAATACAACTGTGGCTAGTGTAATTTTTAATTTACCCATTTAAATGTTATTAAGCTGAAATGTATGCATAATTAAGGGCATGGCCACTTTGAGTGACAGGTAGAAACCGTTTAAAAGTTGCTACCATGGCAACGTTGGTTGGATCACATAACTATGTTGTAACCCCAGATTTACAGAGTAGCCATAGCTGTCGCTATTTCAGTGGGCTTTCAGTTCACATTTGGTCACCTAAAAAAGTTTGGTTGTACTAAAAGAGCCCCTAAGAAATCATATATATTTAGTTTTTCTGTTAAGTAAATTATATCTAATAGTTTGAATTCTGTCTTTTACTAGCAAAAATTAGCATTGACTACAAAGCTAGCAGCTAACATTAGAGTTATCTCCAACCACTTGTCTACATGTGGTCACTTCTGGCTTCAAATAAACAAGATGGTGACGGCCAAAGTGCTAAACTCTGTCTATGGATGTACTCCCAGCTGGGCCTGAAATTGATGGCAAACTGTTGGGCAAAACTGCTGACTCCTGCCTTGCCACACAGTCCAAGCTAGGAGCTAAAGAAACCAAAAACAATAAACTTGAACCAGAAGGTATCTCCACAGATGTTGCACCAAGCAGAGTGAGGCACAGAATCAGATGTCATATTCCTGCGATCACTAATGGAGGGGCCTTAGACAAAACTGTGGAACTGCAGGTGGAAGTGATGACCTTGATAGATTGTAAAGACAGATTCGGTCGCCATCATATTTTAACTTAACTTAACTTAACCCCTCCATTGCCACTTTTGGATGCTCAGGGACAGTGTGTCAATTTCAACTTGTTACATGCATTGTCTTTTTGCAAATTCACCTCCTGTGTTCACAGAACAGATACAATTCCCACCCCTTAAATGCATACATTTTAGTTTCAAAATACACTTCCAAGGTAAGTTTACTTTGTTTTTAGGTTCACTTCCTTAGGATTAGGCATCAAAAGCACATGGTTAGGTTTATAAAAGAACATCATGGGTTGGGTTAAAATACTACCTTACTAACATACATAACATTTTGTATGTCACATCACATCAGTCACATACGTGACATACTACGCTACATTGTTAAAAAAAAACTCACTGTAAGCTTTTGGTTTCACACAGGACACAAACAGATGTCTCCTGGGTGAAAGTCCTGTGTTTGTTTGACTCATCCGCCCTACACAAACTTTCTCGCTCTTTATTCTACGGCAGTTGCTCAGACTGTCAGATTATGCCCGGTGCATAGTGCTCACTAACTGATGCTGAGAGCCCCTAACCTAGTGTCAGTATTTGATGAGTTGGGAGTGATTGTAGGTCCCCTATCCTCACTGATGGGCACGCAGGAGGTGTGCACGAATTAGGCACAAAAATCCTCCACCCTCTTGGCCGAGGTAAGGGTTAACGAGTGCTGTCTAATTCAAGGGCTTGATATCAGACGCATTAGCTAAAACAATAATATCAAGAAAAACCTACACATTCTCAATCAGACCTCGTCACATATCATATCATATACGTTTGGTCATGGACTTTCCACGTTGAGTTATGACATGCAAAGTACCCTGGGTGTGTTGGTTGTTGACATTCTGGGATGACATGTCAACTTCAGCCTGTTACATGCATTGTCTGTTTTCAAAACACACTTCTGTTTCACAAGAAATGTACCGTTTGCATACATTCTCTTTCAAAATAAGTTTATCACCACCTGAGGCAGCACAGTGCTATAGTGGTTAGTACTGTCGCCTCACAGCAAGAGGGTTCCTGGTTCAATCCCAGGAGGGAGCCCTTCTGTGCGGACCCCTTCTGTACCCTGCCTCTCGCCCAATGTCAGCTGGGATAGGCTCCTGCCCCCTGCGACCCTCAAGAGGATAAGCAATTACGAAAATGGATGGATGGTTCAACACTGTTTCCTCCAACAACAAACTCACATGGTTACGCTTTGTTAACACACACATGTGGTTTGGTTTAGGAAAAAAGAACATGGTTTGGCTCTACAATCTTATGGACATCCTGGGTGAAAGTCAATGGTTGTTGGACCCATCCACCAGCCCCTCCTGCACGCTCTACTCGGACTTTGGCCCCCTTAACTTTAGTTGTTGTTCCTCCGCGTTTCCGTGACACCACCGTGCGGCCTTAAACAATAACAGCGACCAGCCTCGTATCATGCCGACATGAAAGGATAGCTTTTTTTCATCTGTGTCTGATGATGGAAGTCACTGACCAAGCACTGGTTTTTGACGACTTCTGAGTGAGACTGGAAAAACAATGCCTGTTAACTGAATGAGAGGGCAACAGAGTGACCCACTATATTTCCTTTGGTAAAACGTGCCATTGTCCACTATTATCATAGCTGTGACCCATTGACCTGTTAACTGTCTACACCTAACTTAACTTACCCAACACAGTGAGCCATCGTGCCACAGCTCCGTACACCTCATCCAGTATGAGGATGACCACCAGGTTGATGATGGCTGCAGTGGTTTTAACCGTCAGTTGAACATGACTCCGTGTAACTGGATTGGAGCTCATGTGAAGAGCGGCTTTGGTAGAGATCCGGTAGAGGATCACACCAAATACAATGGCAAACGTAACACCAATCTGCCAATAAAAAAAGGTTGACAGGATTACAAACAGAATACAGCTGTGAGGTTAATAGAAATAATCACTCCACAATGTTTCTCTAAATCATCAATCATACACAGTGTATGCATAGAACCAGGTTTTCTTACCATTAACAGCATCATGACAATGTTAGTCATGTAGGCTGGGAGGCGGTCTTGACATGTGAGCTTTTCAATCTAAAAATCAATTCATGAAACATATATTTACTAGAACTGTGACATGCAACTTTAGTAAAGTGCACTGTAACTGCAGACTTTAAAAAAAGTTTTGTCAAATGCAAAGCTGATGGATAGCTGATTCTTCAACTCCTTTAGTTAACCTGAGATTTCATGGCCCCAACACTCAACTAATGCCAGGTTAAGATTACAGGACATTTTCGTCTGTTCTGACAGTCACTATGTAAGATTAGGTGATTGATCTGTCAGACATGACAGACTACACATTGGTCCATGACCATTCATCCCTGGTTGTCTTTCACAATGTGCGTGATGTCATCGGATTATCCTTGTCCTGTTTTTATTATTACTATTATTATTATAGTCACTGTGGATGCTCATGTGCCAGCCGAACTGTTAATGTAGTAATGTATAAAGTGCTACCAGATGGCAGGCAGTGCATTAGTCACTGAATCCTCCACAAGAAGTTCCTGCAAATGTTTCACAATAAAGCCTTTTAAGAAAATGAAGGGATTCTCTCAACTGAAATTATAAAGGGATACAGGAAGTGTTAAGTTCAAAATTAAGGCATGATGCATTAAATTTAACAGGACAAACTGGAGCAGATTAGAAGTAAAAATACAAAAATACAGAGGGAATGAGAAATAAAGGCCTGAGTCTAGAAATAAGGGCCTGTAGTCTGTTTCAAATGAAGTTGGTACCCTCTGCAGTTGCAGTATATAAAAGCCCCGCCACTATTTGTGATTTTTATTACTTTACATCCTTCTCCATTATGAAGAAATAACATTCTTTGCCGGCTTGATGCTAAAATGCACGGGTTGCTTAAGTGCCTCTGCTGTTTCACGCCATAATTTTTCCCTTTTTCTCTGTCATGGTAACATCCCTAGAGGAAATATCACAAAGGCTGAGGTTTTGTTGCTATACAGTTGTCCACGTCAGCAGATCACTCTGTGTTTCTATTGGTCAAAGTGACGGCTGTGATGGGAAGACAAAAAGAAAATCAAACATGCTACACTTTCTGTCTGGATGTCGTGAGGCATCACAGATGCAGTGTCGCTTGTCATCTTCTATGACACACTACATGAGATGAAACAATGGATTACTGCGCACCCAAGCCAACACCATACGATGGTCGTGTTGGGCTATAATCAGGCTGATATCGTGTAGCCTGAATCCAGCATAAAGCAGAGCTCATTGTTGCACATCTGGACTTGGAGCCAGTTGAAGAGGAGCAAAATGCAGTGTTTTTAACAGTATTTAATATATTATCTATTCATTATCTATAACTGAGCCTTGAGGGACTGAAGCCTCTCCAGGTATACAACATATGTAAATGTGTTGATCAGGTATATACAGTTCATTAACTAGGCATGAAAATAACACACTGTGAAATAATCTAGGGGTGAAAAATAACTTGAAGGCTATAAAAAGTGCTCTAAAATATAAATGACTTTGTAAAGCTATAAACACACTGAGGTTTCAGCTGGTTGCAATCTACAATTCTCACTGCTAGATACAAGTACTCCTCCAAATTCTTACATATTGGACCTTTAAAGATGTATTGTTAAACATGACAGTCTGACCTCTCTGACATTTCTCTTGGGCTTATGTCGGTACTGTTTTGCTTTGCTAGCATCTTAGATAAACCAAATCTACTAGCACAGAAGCTGAGCAGTGTACTGCTGTAGACGGGGCTGCAGCAAAATGTATTTTACTAACCTAAAAAAAAGTCACACCTAAAAAATCAATTTCTGTCTAAGTGTACACTATATTTGGAATATTTGCTCTTGCTTTACCTTATCACCCAATCACTCAGCAGTAAACCAGCAACTCCAATGTTCTGCTAAGTAAAATTACTGTTTTTTTCAAAGGAGTCTAGTGGCTTTGAGATAACAACTTCAACTGCCCTTCAGAAAAGGCTGTCTACCTGCAAGGTAAACCAGTGACAATACTCTAACTATAGCCTGCATTTAAACTAGTAATGATTTTGTAGGTGGCAAAAAACTAACCAATTGAGGCAGCTTAGCGCCATGCGAATTTATGTACGTGACACAGGGGGATTCTATCCTGATGATGTTTTTTAAACAAACAATGTGATTCATTCTGTATTTACCTTGTGCTGAGATTTCTGATCTTTGCTCAGAGACTTCTGCATGACCCTGAATTCATATTCGGCCCTGGGGTGGTCCTGTGATGGTGAGACAAAAAGAAATGACAGACATAAACAGTGAAAACACATAGAAGAACAGTTAAATCAAAATGGAACAGATGGATATGTACCCCCATGGTGGAGGAAACTAGTCTGTCCGAGAGCTGTTTTAAAAGGCATTTAAATAAAATACATCAATCCTAAAATACAGATGTGATGTGTAAATCATAAATCAAAATCAATCAAATAACTGTTGGAAACATTAATAAAACAAAACAAACAACAAAAATTGTTGGAGCAGAGGGTCTATGCAAGACGTCTGCCTGCAGACAGACTGAAGGGTTCAGAGTTTCCAGAGTGTCTGACAAGACTGAATCATGGCAGCCAATGTGAGAAAAGAAAAGAAGGTACTGCTGCTTTTCTGCTAACTACATCCTTCAAGTTGCAATGTGCATTCCCACTTCCCCTTATCAGAACCCAGCTAAAACAAAAGTAGAACAAAGGGGGGTGTTTGGAATACATTTGTTAATATGTATTTTCTGCATTTTTTACATGAGTAAGATGATGAGGGTTTGTGCCAGTTATTGTGTTTAAAAGATGCCCACAGCGCAGTATGCATTTACATGTATGCATTTGAGTATCTTGAGTGTCCTTGAGAATTTGTTGTACTGTAAATTTGTTGTTCCATAAATTAGTTCAATCAAAGTAAATAACAATGTGTTAATGCCAGTATTGAACGGTTATGTAGTGACCCCTCTGTTCAACAAAGGTTTATAGGTCAGGCTTATACAGGTCAGCATGCAAAAGTTTGGTCACCCGTGGTCAAAAATTATTTTCTGTGAATAGGTAAATAAGCAGAAGATTAACTGATCTCCAAAAGGCATGAAGTTGATTATGGAATATGCTTTTCAACATTTTAAGCAAAATTTATGCATTAATTTTGTTTTTGTACAATTTTAGAGTGAGAAAAGGAAAGGAGCACCATCATGCAAAAGTTTCGGCACCCCAAGACATTTAAGCTCTCAGACAACTTTTACCAGGGTCTCAGACTTTAATTAGCTTGTTAGGCCTCAGGCTTGTTCACACTCATCATTGGGAAAGACCAGCTGAATTTCAAAGCTTTTTAAATTCTCTGACTCCTAATACCTTGTACCATCAATCAGCAGCCATGGGCTCCTCTAAGCAGTTGCGCTCTGAAAACTAAAATAACTGATGTCCACAAAGCTGTTTCTTCGGTTTGTAATGCAATTAAGAAATGGCATTTAACAGGAACTGTGGAGGTCAAGTTGAGGTCTTGAAGACCAAGAAAACTTTCTGAGAGAGCTGCCTGTAGGACTGCTAGAAAGGCAAATAAAACCCCTGTTTGACTGCAAAAGACCTGCAGAAAGATTTATCAGACCCTAAAGTGGTGGTGTACTGTTCTACTGTGCAGCAAAACCTTCACAAATATGACCTTCATGGAAGGCTCATCAGAACAAAACCAGTATTGTGGGCGGATGAAGTTCAAATAGAACTTTTTCAACGCAGTAAGCAAAGGTATGTTTGGAGAATGAACTGTCCAACCGTTAAACACAGGGGTGGATCAATCATGCTTTGGGCTTGTGTTGCAGTCAGTGTCATGGGGAACTTTTCCGGGTACAGGGAAGAATGGATTTAGTTAAATTTCTGCAAATTCTGGAGGCAAACATCACGCCATCTGTAAAAAAAAAAAAAAAGCTGTAGACGAATAGAGAATGGCTTCTACAACGGGGTAATGATCCTAAACACATCTTGATATCTACAATGGACTACCTTTCAATTCAAATAAACACAAGGGGCTTTAGTTTCCCGGCGCGACGCAGGGTGGCGAACCCCGTGCAGAGCTAGTTTTGAGCAGCGCAACCCGAGGCGCGCTGAGATGGGTGTTGCAGCGCAGCAGGGGGATGTGACAACAGATCCAGCTGGGCGCAGTGACAGTTTCGTGCCAAAAGGCTTCGCCGAAGGTGCGCTAAAAGCTCGCCAGCTGAAACCAGGTCTACTGTCAGCGCAGGCGGAGCGCAGCTGGTGTAAGTGGAAGTTTGGCTGACCAGCGGACAGTGCGCACACGTCACCAAAACCTCACAGGCAGGTTTCCAGAATGTCAGGCACATAAACGATGCAATAAATACCCACACAAACCACTACTCAATGCAACTATCTGCAATCAGTACATAAATGTATCTCTATATCGACAGTCCCGTCACATCTGATGTGAGATCAAAGGGGATTGGCACCGTTTGGCACGCTTGGCAACCATAATGGAAACTCAACCTGATTTGATTAACACAGCTGCAAACTAATGAGTTTACATCCCTCGCAGCCAACCACAAACAGCCACAGCATCAGATAGGGAGTATTTATTCAGCATCTGTCATATTAGAAAAGTCAAAAGAAAAGAAACAGAGTGAGACTGCGAGAGAGAAAGAGAGAGCACACGCGCGCACGAGAGAAACGCAACATTGATTTACAACTGTGGTGACCTCCTCCCAGGCTACCTTTGCATCATCAGCCCGTGGAGGTCTGCCCGCAGTTCCGTATATTCGGACACTGCGAGCTTGGACCTCCCAGACCAAAACATCATTTTCCTCCTGTTAGAAGTTTGGCCATCTTGGGGCGTTGGTGGCTTAGTGATAGAGCAAGCGCCCCATGTACAAGGCTGTTGCCGCAGCAGCCCAGGTTCGACTCCAGCCTGTGGCCCTTTGCTGCATGTCACTCCCCCCCCCCCCCCCTCACGCTTGTCTGTCCTATCAAATAAAGGCTAAAAATGCCAAAAAAAAATATCTTTAAGAAGTTTGGCCGTCTTACGCTGCGGCTCTCTTCTGCCATGGCAAATTGAGTAAACTCTCATTACGCCTTCGCGCGGCGCATTTAAGGGCGAGGATGGGGCTCATTTGATTGGTGTGATGTGTGTAAAACCCACTCCACGCCCCGCACCAACCCAATAACCTCCTTTACCTTACTTACACATGGCTTTCTCAGCCCAAACAGCACCGCAACCTTAAACCAAACCCAGGCTCCATACATGCAAGCTCCAGGTAGAAGCAGTGCTGATACTACCTTTCCTAGCACATTCACCATACTCTATTTCACACGCTACATAGCATAACCACAATATAAGTTAAATTTAAAGGAGATAAATAAACTTACAACTTTCTGCCATGGTTCGCATCCTGTAGGCGATATTTTTGTGGGCGTGTTACACCAAAACCTGTTTCCCCCGGCAATATTTTTGCAAGTGCACCATTGCTGTGGCACCGCCAAGAACGATTGTGATTGGTTGAAAGAAATAAAAAAAGCCAGGGCATTTTTCGATTGTGATTGGTTGAAAGAAATAAAAAAAGCCAGGGCATTTTTTTTTCTCCAATCTTAAAGTGAGAGTCGGCGCAGCCAGACCTTTCTTTTCTTGAGAAAGGTCTGGTGAGCGAGACTACCTTCAACCAAACCCAGGCTCCGTACATACGAGCTCCAGGTAGAAGCAGTGCTGATACCACCTTTCCAAGCACATTCACCATACTCACAAGCTACATAGCATAACTACAATATAAGCTAATGTTAAAGGAGCTAAATAAACTTACAGGATCAGCAAACACACACACCTTGCAGCATGGTCTCAAACAAAAGGGATTCAAACAGGCCACTCCCACACTTAAATAACCTTCCTCTTCCTGGATTTCCTCCTGAGAGGAAGTGGATCTCTCCACCTGATCTCAAGGAGTTCTGCACTCTGCTTAGTAGTTCCCCCTGCTGGCCCCCAACTGACATTATTTCTTCGCTTCCAGATCCATTGGCTACATCTAACTGCTTCATCTGACATTTCCTTCACTGTCTTCCTCAAACTCTGTCCCCGCACTCCGAGTTCCCCCAGGAGTGAGACAGCTGATCTTGCTATAAATCCCCTACACCCCACTTCCACTGGACAAATCCTAGTTTTCGCATCCTCGCTGCTCAGCTTCTGCTCCCAAGTCTGCATATCTAAGCTTTTTTCTTTCATAGGCTTCTTCCACTGAGTCTTCCCAAGGAACTGTCAACTCAATGTAATAAACTATCCGTTGACTCACTGACCACAACACTATGTCAGGCCTCTGCTTGGTACAAACTATTTCCTGGGGAACAACAAGATTTCCCCCTAAATCTACTTGCATTTCCCAATCACAAGCACTGTCTAGGCAGCCACACCCTTGCCTCCTTACTAATTTATCCCTTCTGTATTTCTCTCCCTCACGGACAAACTGAATTGCTAAACTCCTATTCTTAACACCTTCTGAATTCACCTGTCTTCGTTTCCCTTCAATGCCTGCAGCTAAACATTTCAACACCTGGTTATGTCGCCATGTGTATCGGCCTTGTGACAAGCTAACTTTACAGCCTGACAAAATATGCTTTAAGGTTGCGGTACCTGAACAGAATGGGCATGATGGGTCCTCATTTACCCACAGTTTTAGGTTCTGGGGGGTTGGACGCACTTCGTATGTAGCCCCTACCAGGAATCTAATACGATTCTCCTCCATACTCCACAGGTCCCTCCAACTAAGCTTCCTCTTCTCTACACTTTCCCAATTCAACCACTGTCCCTGTTTAGCCTGGGCCACCACCTTTGCACCCCTTAATATCTCCTCCTGTCTACGTATCTGTTCCACGACCAGCTTTCTTTTATCTTTGAGACCTGCTTTATTCCATACCGGTTTGCCTGAGCCAAGCCCCAGGCCTCCCCTGCCAAACTGAATATTACCTACAATCTCTGCATGCCTAAGAGCTGCCTCTGCCTCCTGAACTGCCAATCTTGGGTTCCACTTCCTCCCCTTGGTTGGATTTGGAACCATTAATCAATCAATCAATTTTATTTATAGAGCCCAATATCACAAATCACAGTTTGCCTCACAGGGCTTTACAGCATACGACATCCCTCTGTCCTTGGGACCCTCACAGCGGATAAGGAAAAACTCCCCAAAAAAAACCCTTTCTAAAACCCCACTCCTAACTACCATGTCCTTACTCCCAGATAACAAGAGCTCTGTCCTGACCTTGGTACATTTAAATTCCTCTGTTAAACCAGATACTGGCAGCTGAAGTATCGCTTTTCCATACAATGCAACACTACTTAGGCACCTAGGATCGCCCAACCACTTCCTAATATAGGAGCTAATCGAACTTTCAATTCTCTCCACAACAGATACTGGAATTTCATAAATTGACAATGGCCACATTAACCTAGGATATAGCCCAAATTGCAAACACCACAACTTCAACACTCCTGGAAGTTCTGATTTATCTATTCTATCCAATCCTTCTGCCACATCTTTTCTAAATTTCACCACCTGTTCCTCATCATTCAACTCCACATTGTACCACCTACCTAAGCTCTTAACAGACTTTCCCCTAAATGTTGGGATTTCCTCATCATCTATGACAAACTTCCTATCACTTAACTTCCCTCTACGCATCGAGATGCTTCTAGACTTACTAGGCTTGATCTTCATGCTGGCCCACTTGAGGTTCTTATTTACCTTCTCTAGTAGCCTCTTTGTACATGGCATTGTTGTGGTCACCAGTGTCATGTCATCCATGTAAGCCCTAACTGGTGGAAGATGCAACCCGTTCTGCCGTCTCTCCCCACCTACCACCCACTTAGAAGCCCTGATGATTACTTCCATCGCCATAGTAAATGCTAATGGTGAAACTGTACACCCTGCCATGATGCCTATTTCTAGCCTCTGCCAACCTGTTGTGAAACCTGCCGTACTTAGACACAACCTAATATCCTGAAAGTAAGCTTGCACTAAGCTGACAACTACCTGTGGCACTCTGAAATAGTCAAATGCACTCCAAATGAGGCTATGCGGTACTGAACCAAACACATTTGCAAGATCTAAAAATATTACATGCAGGTCCCTTTTCTTAATCTTCGCCGCCTGAATCTGGTGCCAGATTATGCTAGTATCCTCTAAACACCCTGAAAAACCTGGTATTTCTGCTTTCTGCACCATGGTATCTATTAAGCTATTCCTTTCTAAGTACACTACACTACTACACTAAAGAAAATCTTCCCCTCCACATTCAAGTGAGAAATCATCCAGAACTGGCAAAGGTCCACAGACTCCTTCTCCTTAGGAATGAGGACACCCCCTGCCCTACGGCATGCTCTTGGTATAATTTGTTTCTCCCAAACTATTCTTAGCTGTTTCCACATAAATATAAGGATATCAGGCACACTTTTATAAACCTGGTAGGGGACTCCATTAGGCCCTGGGGCCGAAGAAGCCTTTGCACGCCTGACCACCTCCTGAACTTTCTTCCACCTAGGTGGCCTGACATCCATCTCATGCTCTATCCTTCGTAATGGAGGGATATCGGGTGGGTAACCTACTATCCTATTCTTCTCTAAATCTGAATATGTATTTCTTAAATATTCTTCAACCTCTAGCCTTTCTGCTTTGAGCTGCCCTCCTTTTTCCTGGCTGAACAATCCTTCAACAAACTTAAAAGGGTCCCTGAAAAAATCTGTCCTTACATGTTCCTTCTTCCTCCTTTTTCCTGAGATGCTCTGCCCTTCTAAGAACTGCTAGCCTGCTTCTCAACTCCTCTTGCAACACCTTAATTCCCTCCCTTTCTTCTTCTGTAGCCTTTTTCCACTGCTTTCTTAACTGTCTCCTTTCCTGTCTCCTTTCCATGACTAACTTCTCTATTTTCTATTTCTCTTTGCCGCCTAGACTTACCTGACTGTACCCTCTCACTCCTCTTTCTCTCATGCACTCCAAACCTCTCTACACCATATGACTAAATTATATCTCCCATCTTTTCTAACCTTTCTATTGCATTTCCTCTAAGCCTACTTAAGATTACTGACAAAATATTACCTATCTCCCATTCTTTACTGTCATTTGCCCTAGGCCATCTAACTCTAACCTTTTGCTCCATGGTTCTCTCTCTGACTGGCATACTGACCTCAGAGTCACCTGCATCCTCTCTTACTACCCCCTCCTCCTCCTCCTCAGTGGCAGTGTTACTGATATCCTGCGAACTGTGGTTTTCTACCTGCCGCTGGACTTCATCCGACTGACTTGACTGACTTCTTAGGAAGTACTGATCAATGCGGCTACTCTGCCCTTTCTTTGCCACACACTTCTACACACTTCAAAAAAGCTGTAGAAGAATAGAGAATGGCTTCTACAACGGGATAATGATCCTAAACACATCTTGATATCTACAATGGACTACCTTAAGAGGAGCAAGCTTAAGATTTTGCCAAGGACCTCACAGCCCCCTAACCTAAAAATCATTGAAAATCTGTGGACTCTTAGCTGGCTACAAAAAGTGTTTAGAAGCTGTGATACTTACCAAAGGGGACGCTACTAAGTACTGATCATGCAGCATGCCAAAACTTTTGCTTCAGGCTCTTTTTCTCTTTTTGTTATTTTGAAACTGTGAAAGATTGAAATTACAAAGTAATCTTGCTTAAAATATTAAAGAAATGTGTCATCATTGCCTTTTGCCTTTTGGAATTCAGGTCATCTTTTACTTGCTTAACAATTCACAGTAAACAAAATTTTTACCAGAGTTGCCCAAACCTTTGCATGCCACTGCATACCCAAGATGGAAGCAGAAATTTTTATCCATTGAGAAATGCATCCTTTTGTCAACTGATGGGAGATCAATGAATAAGATCTCAATGTCTTTGCTGGTAATGGAAAGGCAATATCCTATGGTGGAAGTATCTGTTAACTTACCTGGAAAATTTGACCCAAATAAACTGCCATTCCTGGTTAGCCAGGTTGACCTCCTAAGACCACTGCTTTTAATGTCATTGAAGAGATCATCCTAGGGCAGTGGAATGGTATGGAGGCCGAAACTGTCATATGCAACCTTCTTAAAACGGCAATGGAAATTGAGACTAAGAAAGCTGAGGTGGTGGTAAACTTCATCCAGGCAGAGAGGTGCGCTAACAGAAGTAAGTAAGTGTTACTAAAAGTAGGCCACAATAACACTGTTGTCCTTTAATGGCAGATTGCCCACATGCAGTGTCCGGTGCCTGCCAGCTTCTGTAGTGATGCAGTTAGAGCAGTTAGATATGGATGATGGTCTTGTGGAAATGCACCCCACTGAAAGACCATTTGTTGAAATCCCTGAAATCTCAGCCACACAGCCTGAGACCGCATCTAATCAATTGACAGAATAAATGGAATCAGATGTAGTGGATGAGGTGGGGACTACAACTCTGATTCCACAGGGTAACTTGATCATAACATCATGCAACTAACACTAAAATTTCTTCCAGAAACTGTTCACATGACCTTTGGGGAACTTATGGAAGTGACTAGTAACTAGTCTATTTTACGACCGGGCCTGCAAGAATTCCATGGAGATGAAGTCACGAAGGTATGAGATCCCATTTTGACAGTTTAAGTCAGTTTTATGAAATGTATGGCATTTTTAGGGCAAGGCCCTGATAGCGGAGCTTCCTTCAAAGACTCAGTGAAGCGCCAGACGCCTATAAGTTTGAGAAACTGTGAGCTCATTTGTACATTGAATAAAGAACAGTGATCCCTGAGACAAGTACAGGGTCTGAAAAGACCAAAAAAGGAGAGTCTAGAGTTTTACTTTGCTTTGTGATCAATAAGTCCAATAATTACCAAGACACACTGCTTTGCGTCTACACATTTCAGCTCACAGTGAGTGACTTAACTTGAGGTCAAAGAATTTATTCATTACACTGTCATAATGGTGTCATGACCAGTGTTGTAGTTCTCAGAAAAAGTAATGCATTACACATTACTAGTTCACAGATGTTGTTAGTTGACAGATGTACCACATCTGTCAATGGTTCAATCTAAACTTTCGAAGCATACCCTGAATGATAAACTCTGTTCCTCAAAAATCTTCAAGGATGACATCAGGATCAGGATCAGGATAAACTTTATTGTCCCTTGTGGGAAATTTGTTGTAGACAGTCGTGCTACATAAGCTGCAAACAACATAACAATTAAACAGACTCACAAAAATGTCTGACAATAACAACAAAGGAAGGTCAGCAGTCGCAATGTCACAGTGTTACACAGTATTGCACATTTCCCGGGGAATTGCACCAAAATGATGCTATTACATCAAGAATCATTAGCACCATAAGTAGTCAATGGTCATAGTGGGATTGGGGCAGATCCTGAGTGCTCCTCAACACCACAGTGTCAAACTCAAGCCCACCAAGGAAGAGGTGCTCTCCGACCTCTGTTCTATGACCTCTTAAACAATGGAACATGGATTGACCCCAAAGACAAAGCAGCTGTACAAGATGTTAGAGAAGGAACCCCAGCCTGTGCTGGAGATATTCGAAAGAGGCTGGGGTTTCTACACTACTACCGGGCACATGTGTAGGACTCTGTAAAGTCACTGTACTGTATGAACTCCTACAGGTGAAGGGAAATCCCGCAGCACTACCTCAGTTTAAAACAAGCAAAAGGAAGGGAATCAAGGTATCTTCAAGAACTCCAATACAATGGATTCAGGAACACCAAGGAGTCCTTGACGCATTGATAAACATCTTGCCCAATCCACCTGTGTTACCCTACCACAACTCTGATCTGCCATTCACGTTACACACACACCATATTGTATTTCACAAAGTCAGGAACAGCTTAAAGCAAGCTCAGAAAGAGGACACCGTAATTAGTGAAGTCATAAAACTAAAGGAAACAAACACCAACTAACAAGGGCAACTCTGTAAGGAGACTCCTGCCTGAATTGGGAAGACTCACAGTATGTGAGGCTTCGTGACTGCGTGACTGTGTGTCTGATGTGGTAGTCTGCAGCATGGGGGCTCCACAGGGGACAGTCCTTACCCCCTTCCTCTTCACCCTGTACACATCAGACTTCAGATACAACATGGACAGCTGCCACCTCCAGAAGTTCTCTGATGATACAGCTATTGTTGGGCGTGTGTCAGAGGGGAATGATCTGGAGTACAGTGGGGACTTTGTCAACTGGTGTGCAGTCAACCGTCTTCACATCAACACCAGGAAGACAAAGGAGTTAGTGACTGACTTCCACAGGAAAGCGCCCCAGACTACTCCAGTGAACATCCAGGGTTTGGACACTGAGGTTGTGGAGGAGTACAAATACCTGGGTGTTCACCTCAACAATAAACTGGACTGGTCCTCGAACATCAACGTCCTGTACAAGAAGGACCAAAGTCGTCTGCACCTGCTGAGGAGGCTGAGGTCCTTTGGAGTGTGCAGGACACCGCTAAGGACTTTCTATGTCACTGTGGTAGCATCTGTCATCTTCTATGCAGTGGTCTGCTGGAGCTGTGGAAGCACGGAGAGGGTGCAGTGGTCTGCTGGAGCTGTGGAAGCACGGAGAGGGACAGGAAAAGACTGAACAAGCTCGTCAGGAGGGCCGGCTCGGTCGTGGACTGTCACCTGGAGACCATCGGGGAGGTGGGTGAGAGGAGGATGTTAGCCAAGCTGATATCCATCATGGACAACACCTCTCACCCTCTACATGAGATTGTCCATGCACTGAGCAGCTCATTCAGCAGCAGACTGCTGCACCCACAGTGCAAGACGGAGCGCTACTGCAGGTCATTTATCCCATCAGCTGTCAGACTCTTTAACAGCAACATCTGATGTAATTTAGCACTGTCATGTCTGCTGCATAACACTGTTTAAACCATTGCTGCTAAGACCCTGTGCAATTTACATATCTTTAAACTGACTGTAAACTGTCTTATGTGTACAGTAATTCAATTTAGTGCCTTACTTTTTTTAAATGTTTTTTATCTATATGTACATATATATATATATATATATATATATATGTACTGTATACACATATTTTATATTTCTAATCTTTAATTTTCTTTTATTCAAGTAACACTGTCACCCTCCTTTTTCTGTCTGTGCTTTGAGCTGCTGTGGCATGTGAATTTCCCAAGTGTGGGATTAATAAAGGAAACCTGTGTATCGGGGCTGTTACCACCAAAGCACCCCTCAAACTGGTCTCTTTTGATTGTATGGGTCTAAAGCCAAACAGTGGAGGGTTTGAGTAATATTGTTTGTCACAGACAATTTTCGCAGTTCATCCAAGCCTATCCCACCTGGCTTCTCCAGTCTATATGTTGATGTTGTTGGCCCTTAGGCAAGATACCAACCCCAAATTGCTCCAGATGTCTGTCTTTGGTTTGATTGGTGACTAAGAATAAAAAAGCACTAGATAAATGCAGTCCATTTACCTTCATCCATTTTACCATCAGACCCCTCCTACCCTCTCTCACCCCCAAAATCCCATTAACCCTCCCCACACCTAACACGTGACAGCTGTTTTCTCTGACAGCTTCAAGGATGCACAACAGGTTTACACACCATTTTATGAGTACAGTGGTCCAGCCATTATGTATGTATGGCTTTCATTTTGAATGAAACATTGTGTAACAGAGTGAAATTAGAGTGAGTGAAACACTTACAGCTAGAGTAAAGGTGAACTGAAAAAAAGATCAGGAAATAATCGCAGTGCTTCAAGAGAGAGAAGAGATGATATTGTACAGGGTGAGAGAAGCAGTTTATGGAACCTCGGAGTGGGATGTAGTATGTAATGAAACTCCTCATATTCTTTTCCTGAAAATGTGTTATTGCTGGTACAATAATCTAAATTTCAGACATATTGTACAGTTGTGGCTGAATATTAGCATGTTTGCAAAATTTCTGACATTATTAAGTAATGTTTCTCTTCTTGACTTTTTGTCAGCGTGTGTGAATCCATACTATGACAATTCATAAAACTGCTGTTTGTGTGTTGTGTTTACATAAACATATTTCAAGGTGACCCTATTTGGCTAATTTTTTTCCATTTCCTGTGGTTGAAAATAGTTTTGTGGCACCCATCCCAGGCTCCAAGTGTGACTGTCAGAGAGAAAAGCAACAGTGATAAAGATAGCAAAGCCATAATGATATGAAGCAACCATCGGGCCCTTAATTTTCTAGTATGATCTCTCACACCCAAAATCTAGTCTTTCAAAAAAATGAGCTAATGAGCTATGTTTTTAACTTTTTATGTTCTAATTGAAGGGGAGGATTTGGATTTGTGAACTGGCTGCTGCCATGTGTATCATGCACACATTTTTACCCCACATTCTTCTTATGTCTGTGCGTGGGTAATGGTATGCATGGTCTACATTTGTGTACACATCATTGAAACTAGAATTACTGCCCCGCACTGCTCTCTTACAGTTTACATCCATGTCTGTTAAAAGCATGGATGCTTTATACACACTTCATTTGTAAATACCATTTATAGTAACACACATAAGTCTTGTGTGATGTTTTATGATCATAGGTTGGCGGCAGCAGCAGCAGCAGCAGCAGCAGAAAGGCTACAAAGAGTAGAGAGGAGTTTATCAAGAAATAGGATTTTATCCAAACCTTGAGAGCTTCCTGTGAAAATAAACCAAGAGAGAGAGAGAGAGAGAGAGAGAGAGAGAGAGAGAAAGAGAGAAGGTGGACAGGGAGGTGGGGGGTGTTAGTAAAAACAGCCAGGATAACCTTAACTCAGATCAATACATTCATGTCACAACATCTTATAAAAGTGTTGAAGAGGAGTATAATAGGTTTTTAAAATTACTTGTGAGTACAAAAGAAAAAACATTAAAGAGTAACTAAACCCTAAAACCATTTTTTTCAGCTGATAATCATTGTTTCTGGTTGTATAGTAGTGTTACTGACTGATCCTGCTCAAAATCTTGACAGTTTAGTGCAAACTGTTGAAAATCTACATTTTATTTTAAAAATGTGGTATGGAGTGCCCTCTACA
>NC_065525.1:3937245-3944746 GCF_006386435.1 Epinephelus moara
CCCCCCTCCTTCCCTCAGCTCCGCCTATCTTTTCTGAACTTTTTGAAATCAAGCTGTGGGCGGAGTAATGCCCAGAGAGGGGGGTTTAGTTCCCCTTTAAAGTCAGTAAGAAGGCTTTTGCCATTCTTCGGCAACTAAGAACATTTGCTGCATTAGATCAATTTCACTGTGGTGACCTGGTTTCCTTTTCGTTTTAAAGGTTTTCCTGGTTACTATAGACGCTTTTACTTTTATTCAACAGTATGACTTTTATTGGTGGGTGGGGCTTAGCTGGAGGCAAAACAATTCTCCACAGACATTAGCTAGCGCGAGTTAGCAAGTTCTGTTGACTTGTTTTTGACAGTGGAGGAAGATGATACAAGTGTCTCTGAACAGGGTGCGTTCGGAAATATTCATTCCAAGTGCCGGAGCTCTCTCTGCCACAAACTGGAACATTCATAAATTCGGAGCGCTTTCTGAATGTACTGTTCAGTTATTCAGAGCACCAGACTCTCAAGAGTGGCAGAGCTTACACTGAGCACTCTGTCTGGGAAGATGGGGCAGCAGAGCGCTGAGCGGAGTGAATGTGTGATTGACTGAACCGTTCCTTAATTCATATAGATATAGAATGCTCCATGTCTTCGAACAGCAGGGCTCTCATTTTAGTGTAGAGTGTCAGACTGAATTTACAAATGCACCATGTCAGGTAACTCACTCTCTGGGACTGCAAATACTACTTGAAAAAGTAAATTCTGACAAATGGGACCAGACTGGCCAACCCATACACTCTCACTCAGTGGATGGATGATTTGACAGGATTGCTGAAGGTGGGATGGCAGGCATTGTGGTTGATAACTATTCTAATCTTACAAAGGAGGACAACGCTCAAACGGTTTCCTCCTGTTTTTTTTTTTGCTATCGAAGCTGAGGTTAGCTAATGCGCTAAAAAGTCAGCACTACGGAGAATCCAGTATTCCTCTTAATACCTCCCCAATATCTGATCAGGGGAACATGACAACCCTTAATACACAAAACGTTATTTATCCCTACAACAGCAAATACTTTTTCCCTAACCCGATATGAAGCTGTGCTGCATATGTGATAATTTTTTAATGATTGCCTCCATCCAGTCCTTTCGTCTTAACCCATTTAGGAATGTTGTCTTTGTTTTTGTTGACAGGCAGTGGCAGCTGGCATGTGATCAAATTTGAGGCTTGAGCCATGACTTCTTCTATTCTGGCATCCAATAACACAACAAGATGACATTATAAGGGTGTTTTCACATATAGTCCTTTTTAAACAAAGTACACCAAAAAGTGGACCAACAGAAAAGGGATTCAAGTTGTTTTTTGTGTTAAAATGGTCAGTTCGCTTGAAAGAGGATTCAGTTTCTGGTCAACTTCAGCTCCGATGGGGCCTTAGTACTCTTGCTATTCACATTATAGCCTATATATAATATATATTGATATAGTTTTGTCTTTATTTTGACGTGGCACTGCAGTGCGGTTATGGAGCCCCTTGCTTTCAGATAAACTTGAAATTGGAGATGGACATTGTGATGTCAGCCCTAAAAGGCTCTATTTGGGTGAAAATCCACACCACAACCTTTAAACCATAGATGGGTGTGATCGCAGCGCAGGTTCCCCTATTATTGGTTTTAAAGTTCACATTAAGGTATGTCTAATTTATTAGATGGAGAAAGCAAAGGTCAACAGTACCAGCTGCCAAAGCAGTGACAGCAGGCCAGAGGTGAGTTCATTTGGTCTTATGGTACAGTGGTAATGGCCACATGCGTTTGCTCAAGTATAAAGTATAGTCAACAAAATGGTTGTCAGATTATGATAAAACCTGACTCCAGATCACACAATTAACATTACATATTAATATGACATAACATATTCTTTAATCTAAGCATGAAAAAATCCCTCCATTGTGTTTGACAAAAATTTAATAATTGAAACCAATATAAGTACCTTAAAAGTAGAAAAAAATATTACGAGAAGGAATGTACATGTCTTGATTTTAAAACCTGGCAGGGTGGTGGCTTTGTGGAGAGGCCATTCAGTACTTGAAGTTAGGGCTGGGCAGTATGACAAAATTTTCATATCATGTTTTTTTTTTAAAAATCACATCGGTTTCACGGTATTTGACGGTATTTTGTTCGGGTTTCGGCCCACTTTATGTGACAACGCCTGAACGCAACACAGGCTCCGCTCCATTAGTGCCGTACTCAGTTATAATTGGCTCGGACTTGGGTCAGCTTCGGTCAGGAAAATGCGGCCTGAGCTGTGCTCTAGTGTGCTCACCTGTGCGTGTGTGCGCACATGTCTGTGTTTGTGTATGTGTGTGTGTGTGTGTGTGTGTGTGTGTGTGTGTGTATGTGCATCGAAGCAAAACTCTGCCGTGCGCGATACAGACAGCAGAGGAGAATTTTAAACACGCGACCATGTAGAGACAGAAATGACATGCCGTCATCTAAATAAGATAAATAACATAAGGCTATTTAGTTTGTATAATAAAAGGACAAGGTATAGACCTGTTCGATAGGCCTGGATATGAAGCGTCCGTAGCACCAAATAATATAACTGTAGTTTCTAAAGAGCTAAGACAAACAAAAGATAAAAAATAGCTGCTGCTAGTTGCATATAGGGGAAACACTGCTCTTTTTGGAGTTCTTCTGGGTCATCGTGTTCTTCTTCAGCAATGTGTACTTCGCTTTCAGAACTCTCTCCGGCAGCCATTCTCACCTCTGAACTTTTCTCTATGCTCTCACTCTCGCCGTCTCTGGCACGCCTGTGCTGTGCAGCGGTGAAATGGGTCCCCGCTGAAACACTTTCTCGCCGTGCACGTTCCAGAAGTTGTTTGGGCTATTCACCGGTATTGCGGTATATGAAAAATTCATATCATTATGAAAATAAATACCAGTTTTCGGTACGAACAGGTATACTGCACAGCCTTACTTGAAGTTGAATATTATTTATGAACCAGCTTTAAATTTGTGCTAACTTGTATAACATGTAGCAGAATGTATGTAGCCTATAGTACAGCTTAGGGTTGTATGATAATATCAGCACGTCACCGGCATTTGCCAATACTGGCTTTATAACAGATTGAAAATGGCCAACATGCTG
Source organism: Epinephelus moara (assembly GCF_006386435.1). NCBI lineage: Eukaryota > Metazoa > Chordata > Actinopteri > Perciformes > Serranidae > Epinephelus > Epinephelus moara. Next base: position 3,940,356 of record NC_065525.1, read on the forward strand.
ATAATATTGGTATGTCTTCGGTATTCGCCAGTGTTGGCTTTGAAATTAACTATTAGAATCAGCCAACATGCTTTTTCTTATTTTACACAATGAATAATATTACATACATTGAAAGCATTCTATTTCATGTCTCAATCTGCTGTTGGGCCATCACAATAAGAGTATGCATGCATAATATGATAATAATTCCACTTGATGATTTCTAAATTTAAATAGGGAAAAAAGTGGATATATATAGATATAGGTGTCAGTTAGCTGTCAACTCAGTTGTTACGTATCGGTGTATCGGATCCAATATCGGGCATCCCTCAAACAGCTGATGAGGTTCTTCATACAGGTGAAGCTTACCTCCTTCTTTTCTATCTTATATTATCTGGGCACCACTCACCTCCTCATCTTCAAACCCAGTCAGGTCCCATTCATAGTTTAGTCTCATCTGCCTCCTCTTCCAATGTTCCATGAACATGGCAGCTTTGAACCAGACAGAATACAATTAGACAAACTCACAGAGGCACTGAAATTTATTACAGTTCATGCTTTAGCTTTAAATCTTTGGCACTTGTGTGATCTGGTGCATCGGGTAAGAGAGGTTGCTAGTGGTAAGCACAAAAGGTAAACTGCACATGGTTAGGTGATATGGGTGAAGACTAGTCGATTAGGTAAGTAATCTATGAGCTTCACTGATCTATTAGTAAAAAGCTAAATACAGGATTGATAAGTGGTAAAAGTATTGTACACTGGGTAAGGGACATTTGATAAACAGTTGCTTAGGTAAATGGATGGAAAATGCTGTGGAAATATTGTGCCCACTGTCTGATCTCCCCCTAGGTTACTGTGGTCAGTAAGTGGCTCAGTTTTGAACCCCCTTTAGCATTGTTAACTATGTTACTACTGTGATAAACCGCATCTCGTTGCCATCACCATCAAAGACAACAAGACAGAGGATCAGCATTGTTCCACTGAAGTTAAGGTTTTTGGCTCAGAATATGAGAAAAGGGTAACGGCCTTTATACCATCATTACCAAGAGTGTCTCTCCGTTAGTTTGGTGCTACAGTATTTACATTGAATCATTCAGCATAACGTTTGCCAACCTTTGTTATCGCTGCGATTACAGATAAGTTAATGAAGCTAAGCTCCAGAAGTTAACGTTAGTTTCACCAGAGCCCTTTGGACAACAGCTAACAATGATGTATGATCACCGAAGTACAAAAACTAGAAAAAAAGGGTAAATAATCTCCCAGTAAACAAGGTGACATGATGAACAACGCAGCTAGGAGCTAACGTTAGGCTAACGTTTGCTAACGTTAGCTAGAGATGTTAAAGATAACTTTATATTTCTTTCCAGCAAAGTGACAATATGATGACTTACTTTAGAACGGATAAAGACATCCTTGTTAATCTTATTCACGTTGAGTTGATGTTGTGGTCTACCGCACAACTTTATCCAAAGGAGACACTTTTCTCGGTTGAGATGGGGTTTAGGAAAGGGTAAAAAATACACCCCGTCGCCCAGCGTCTCAGGATACCTTGAGTCAGAGTTGCATGTACCCCATGCACACCGCTTGACCATTTTTAAACTTCAAATCTCAGAAAAAGCTCATAAAACTGAACGAAACTGACTTACTGTAATGCGTTTCAATGGACATCCAGACAGAGAATGTCCGAGTGTATGGGAATGGCTATACGCACTGTGATTGGCTCATCGCTTCTGAGGGCCGGGCTTGGCCATAGGTCAATTGCAAATGAGCAGTGCTGCTAGCTAACTCCCACTCAACTGGGTGTGCAAAGTACCGAGCCACCAAGGCTAGTTAAAGAGTGCAGACCAGAAGATGGGCAGTGGCACTATGTTTCAGCGTGTTAATGCAGCTGGCCGGCTGTATGTCAGCAGAGCCAACATAAAATAAAATAAAAGGGAAGCCACTGGTATCACAAAACATTAAAATTTCACCACCTCTAAATGGATAGTGCTTTGAAATGCAGTGCTCAAGCTCAACGAGTCAATAGAGCACTGAACTAAAAGGAAAGGCCTCACAGTCTTTTGTCATTTTGATTTTGTTTTTCTTTTCTCTTAAAAATCAACTGGTCAGTTACCAGTTAATAGGTGTCTGCTATTTAAAGCAAAGTTAACCAAAACTGAAATCCCTTGGGCAAGGGAAATACAAAGTTACTCTATCAGTGTTACAGTGGTTGGCGAAAGAGGTACATTGGATAAGGAACATTGGAAGGCTAGCAATACACAGACTGGGCAGACTTTTGGCTGAATTAGGTTAATTAAGTGAGGATGGTAATAGACATTGCACAGTCTGATGGGTAAACAGAGGTAGTAACTAGTTGGTTAACTAGTGGTCCAAGTCTTTGTGCTTTTGCAGTGTTGGCATATTTCTAGAGATGCCAAGTAAGGATAGTGTAAAATACCAGGAATGCTTGACCATTGTATTAAATGTTGTCAGTAGAACAATATGAATATCGATTTTCTAACCGCAGGTCGCCAGACTATCACAGGGCTGACATGTGGAGACAGACAACCATTCACACTCACATTCACACCTACGGACAATTTAGAGTCACAAATTAACCCATCCCCAGTCTGCATGTCTTTGGACTGTGGGAGGAAGCCGGAGTACCCGGCGAAAACCCACGCTGACACGGGGAGAACATGCAAACTCCACACAGAAGGGCTCCCACACCCGGGATCAAACCAGGAACCCTCTTTTTCTATTATAAACTTACACCATCAACCTATCAGGGACTGCAGATGAAAATTAGCCAAATCTGGCACATTTACATGACTTGAGTGAACATGTTCATTAATATGCACTGTCCCTTCCTAAATAAAATAAACATAAACATAAATAGTGCTAGAATGGAAAGTTTGACAGAGGTAGTAACAGTAACCAGTGCGGTTAATGATGGGTTCAATTCAACTGCACCACAAACAAAGCCTCCAAAATGACCACAGATAGGTTGACCTCATAAAGTGGACAGTGATTGCATGTATGTATTTTTGAATAAGCTGCTGTGTGTTCACTCACCCCACAGAGCCATGAATATAGAGAAGAAAACGGTGGCTGGGTTGTCAAACAGGTGACTGGCCCGGGCTGTTGCACAGGCAGTGCTAAGCTTCCAGTAGCTGCACACTCTGTCACACGGAGGACACATAGTGATGTTGTTCTTTGGGTGGCAGATCTCCATGCTGGAAAACCACACACACACACACACACACACACACACACACACACTGGTTGAGCTATTATGCCACAGACCAAACGATCAACAAACAAGTTAGCTACGGTTAGCATCTGATGTACCTTAAGATGCACACTCTGTCACACAAAGTTGTCTTACACTTAAGATGTACCAAGTGAATACCTCATGACATTTTTACGTTAAGTAAAGATTACAGTAAAGGAGAGGCATTATCAATAATGTACTTAGATTTAGTTTATGTCTGTTCAAGGTGGAGCTTTCAATTCTAAAATGATACTGGATATTTCAATGAATAATAATGTATCATATCTTAATTGTTATATTTTGTGAGTAAAATCTGAATCTGCAACGTAACCAGTTACAATTGTCTATCAAATAAATGTAGTAGTACAGTGTTTTCCTCTGTAGTAGAACAGTAAGTAGAGTACTGTTTACTTGCATATTTTTGAGGTGCTTTGGAGGCCTTTTGTACACTATTTTGGGGTACATTTACTTACATTAACAAGAATGAGACAGATGAGGTCACATAGACCCACCACATTTGAAGAGATTCCCTTGTGGCGTTCTTGAGATATGGGGCTCTAGTTTCGCAGACCGGGCGAGGCGGGGGTGCAGCGCACCTGCGCTTCGCCAACTGGGTGTGGCCAGGCGGATTTTGCAAGTTTGGCACACCGTGCGCCTGGCGCAGCTACTCCTCTGTCCCACCTCCGTCCCTCCTACCTGCGCAAGTCGGAAAGAGGGAGGAGAGAAGGCGTGGAGTGGGTTTTACACACATCACACCAATCCAATGAGCCCTTCTCCTCGCCCTTAAATGCGCCGCGCAAAGGCGTAATGAGAGTTTACTCAATTCGCCATGGCAGAAGAGAGCAGCAGCGTCAGACGGCCAAACTTCTCCCAGGAGGAAACTGATGTCTACTCACAGTGTCCAAATATACGGAACTGCGAGCAGACCTCCACGGGCTGATGATGCAAAGGTAGCCTGGGAGGAGGTCACCACAATCGTAAATCAATGTTGCGTTTCTCTCGTGCGCGCGTGCTCTCTCTTTCTCTCTCGCAGTCTCACTCTGTTTCTTTTCTTTTGACTTTTCTAAGATGACAGATGCTGAATATATACTCCCTATCTGATGCTGTGGCTGTTTGTGGTTGGCTGAGAGCAGCGTGAACTCATTAGTTTGCAGCTGTG
>NC_065525.1:3944836-3951693 GCF_006386435.1 Epinephelus moara
GCGAAGCCTTTTGGCACGAAACTGTCACTGCGCCAAGCTGGATCTGTCGGCACCTCCCCCTGCTGCGCCGCCACACCCATCTCAGCGCTCCTCGGTCTGCCAAACTACCAAACTGAGCGCGCCTCGGGTTGCACTGCTTGAAACTAGCTCTGCGCGGGGTTCGCCACCCTGCGCTGCACCGGGAAACTAGAGCCCATTGTGTTCACAATGATGAGACAGACAGATGAACAACCCAAAAACATAATGCCTCTGGCCACGGCTACCACTTGTGCGGAGGCATTCAAACTGAGATGGTTTGGTGTAGGTTTTTTTTTTTTTTTTTTAAATATATATTTAAAATCTGAAGAAAAAAAATGTATTCCTGTCTTTCAAATCTAAAAATATTGGAAGATTTCTATTCTCCCTTCATTGTTGCTTTCCATCCTGCAGTCTCATTGAAACAGTCACAAAATGAATGAACACTGTGGGGCCACACTGAAACAGACAGGCAGGCAGGCAGACAGACAGACAGACTGGGGGTCTGGTTTGTCTCGCTGTGTATTTCGGTGTTCGGGTCAGATTCTGACATTAACACTTAAACTGAGTGTGTGTGGTGTGTGTCTGCGCTGGGTGCAAATGTGTGCCGGCAGCATGTGTCATAATATCCTGTGGATGATGAGGTGCAGGTGGAGGAAGGAGAGGAGGTCCTAGTTTCCCCAACTCATCCATCAGACCTTCTCCTGTGTCTCCCTCTCTCTGTATTTGTTCTTCCTCTCATTCCTTGTTTCATTCATTTATCCGCTTTGATTTTCTTTAATTCTCACATTATTAAACAGGATACATTCACACCTCATTTTGTCCATTATTGAGTCCTAATATTAAATTTACCAAAAAGCATAGTTGAACCTTTTGGGAATTAAACTTATTTGATTTTTTAACAAACATGAGATCAAAATCCAGCTGCACATGTGCACTCCGGCACACTTCTCGGGCATGCATGAGACTGTTTGTGCTGATGTGATTTAAATCATTATGTTTTAGGGAAAGTGCATGTGTTTGGGAAGTACTGAGCATACGACTGGGTAAATAAGATGTTACTGTTGTCAGACATGGTCTCCAATGACTTCAGTTCATAGTCATTGATTTTGTTGAATTCTCCATTTACATGTGGGTAAAACTACATTTCACAAATTCAGGGTAATGCAGTGATTAATTAATATAAAAACTGTCATTTTGCAAGTGAAGTATTCTTTTAGGAGACTGTGAAAATGTGATTGCATCTGTGACTGCATTTGTTTTATCAATACCATGTGTGACCTTTGTTAAAGTGCAACTTGCAGGTTAATTTTTTTTTTAAATATATACATAACCTTGTCTGAAAATTACCATATGAGAAGTAAATTCACAATTTATTATGGTTTACACGACATAAGGGCACAAATTCAGAGGAAAAAGTGGCTCTTTTTAGCTCCTCTTCTAAAAACGCTTTTTTTTTCAACATCGCCTGATACTACGTCACAAGAGGGACTCTGCGTCCTTGACCCTGCCTCTGTCCAATGCGCAGTAGTAGGTGGTAGTGAGTCAGAGCGGTAGTAAACTTGTGAGTTAGTATTTTTTCGGTTGTTAACAGTGCATTTCACCATTTGTGATTATGCCAAATTATTGTGTTTGTGCAGGTTGCACACTCGAGTCTGTCAGGACATCGAGTCCACCGTTTTCCGGACAGAAAAAGGAGTGGAGTTAGTTTTCGTGCCTGGGTGCGTTTTGTGCAGGTGAAGAGGCGTGATTTCACGGCTTCACCTGTGACCAAAAACACGGTCGTGTGCAGCGCTCATTTTGGACAGGAAGATTATGTTCCTGGCGGAGCCCGCCCGCCCTAGCTGTCGTTAGCTAACGCTGGTCGCTCACCAAGACACCTGCCCAGTTCTCCACTGGTTCTCCTCACGCCACAGCTCTATTTCTCTCCTGTGGCCGTTATTTCTCCTAACCCTGATCTGTTCCTGGTCTCTTGGACGCCTAGCAGGCTGATAATTATAAGCCTGTGGGCCGTCATATGCATATGAATGTACATTTTCAACCTCTTCAGTCTCAAAACTAGTACTGGGATCCATGTTTATTAATGTTACACTCAATTGAACTCGGCCGGACTCCCTTATGCTACGTCACTTCCGGTTAGTGGGTTTTTTTTCACACACACACACACACACACACACACACACACATGTAATTGTTGACTTGCACCAAATGGCCATGTGCCTTCTGCTAGTTTCAGGTGATTGGTTTAGGAGTAATCTTGATGGTGTAAATTTAATACTAAAGAAACAGATTACATAGATTAAATAGAGAAGTTCTGTGTGGCAATCTTCCATGCAAATGTAAAGACCTGAATTTAGAAGTAGATACAGTATGTGCTGAAACTATTTTGTGATGGACAAAAAAGTTTCAGTCCACCTAGAGTTTCTGTGCAGCTTCTCTGGCTTACACACAGGTTGCAGCTATGAACAGGTTCCAGTCTCTGTCAGGCTCGATGGCACCAACCCAGGAGACCTCACTGTGACAACAAGACACTGATGCTGATCCAAACAACCTACTCTATCCATAAATCCATCCGGCCATCCGGCCATCCGCCCACACACATGTGTGAGTGTGTGTGTCTGTGTGTGTCTGTGTGTGTGTGTGTGTGTGTGTGTATGCGCGCACTTACCTCGGTATGTTGTCATCGACTGTTGCGCATCCATACAGAAACACAATAACCCCTACTAGAGAGGCAGGAATCAGCATCTGGGTATACAGACCCAACCAGGCAAAGTACAGACCAATCTTCTCTCCAAAATACTTCCTAAACAACACAAAAAAGATGCAAATCATTTTGATTATTTTAGTCTCTCTCTCAGTTTTTTTTTCTTTTACTGTAACATTGACTCAAAATACAAACATATAAACAAACTACACGCAAGTCTGACAATTAATCAACATACAAGTGAATCCTGGCATTTCTAACCCTCTCCAAACCAAAATATAAATCTAAAACCCACCATATTTTGTCCATTCAGTAAGACCTCTTTATCATTTGTGTAACCTTAAGGCATTCTGGATATATTTGTACTAACCTTTTATCCATTTTCACCTATATGTGTCACATATTGGCTATTGCAGCTCTGAACAAACTCAAAGACAGTACTGTCCAGACCTAAGCTAATATTATTGAAGATGATGAGACCCCTGAGGATGTCTTTAGCTAAGTTTCTGAATGATGTTACCTTCAGGAAAAATTGCAACAGAAGGTGGTAGCCTTGGGGGGATGAAATATTCCACACACTAGACTATACTCTCCTTAGTATTTAATTAAATTACCACCAAATTAGTAATTTAATTAAATATTAATGGGAGCATGGTCTAGTGTGCGAACACTTTTTTTTCATCTCTTGTATGATCTCTTGTTCAGCACCTACTTTTTTATTGTCTGGATGTGCATGCTTTTCTAAACTTTTTGTGATAGCCTGTGGGGGACCAGGCCAAACATGAAGCTGAGCAAAAAACACAGACTGAAGAACATTGTGGTTTATATTTAATTAAGTAACCTTAAATCCTGTGAGTCTAAGTAATTTTCAGGAGTCTAGCCATCATCTGAAAGACCTTTTAAAAATAAGATTATTTAAGACATTGCATGGACTGAAATTCTAAAAATCTAAGAAGACTTTCAATGGATACCCTTAACTCTGGAAAGTTATTGTAGTTGCAAAAAAATCTATTTTTCTTTCAAATATTGTGAGGTAACCAGTTGATAATACTCTGGACACAGTTTAATCTACCAGGAATGTGACAAAAAAGTTTGTAGAACTTGGCAGGCAGTCAACCTCCATACCACCAGCTGTTGTCCTGAGGTCTCTGTCTCTCTGAGTTACATTGGTGATCCTGAATAATTGGTATCATGAAGCTGGTTATCATCATGCAGTGTTAAACATTTGATGCCTCCTCTGAACTCTGATTCACTCTCCTTCCAGTGAAAGCAGCTCCTGCAGTGCATTTTCTTTACTCCTGAGAGGCACAAGTGGGTGGTGGATTGAATGTTGCTCCGTGTTGGCAGGATACAATGATGCAGACATGAGGTACAGAGATGTGTAATCCTAGAGATGGCAGGAGAAACTGTGAGAGACTAGTGTCCTAGTCTGAGGACACCAACGGATGTTCAGTACGGGTAAACGCAGAGAGGGGGTGGCTGCGTATACAAAATTTTAGAATTTGAGATGTAGGTTGGTAAACAGCATTTATGTGCATTTAGCCTCCACTTTAGCCCTGATCTTTCCCTAATCTTAACCAAAAGCTTATGTTGCCTGAACCAAACCACATGCTTTCATGACTTGTTTAGTCATACACAGTTCCATGTATGTTCACTGGTGAGTTTATCCAGTATCTCTGGACATATCAAGCCTTATTCACTTCTGCCCAGTCGCCAAGGCAGCAGTAGGAACCTTGTCATTAGCTGAGCCACTTGTACAAGCATTTGACAGAATTGTGTGTAATGTGTACTTAAAAGGGGGCAGATCAAGGCTGAATCAACCATGGCCAGTACTGGAATGGCTGAACTACAACCATGCCGCATTCAAAGTAAACATCTGTCATTATTATTTGAATGCTCAGTCCTTGTTTAATGACCCCCTGTGTGATACTGTTATTATTAATCAATCAATCATTATTTGTCACATGAAATCATACAAGGTACTAGGGCGGCAACATTATGAGATTTTCACAGTAAGATAACCATGTCAGAAAATATCGGGATGTCACGATATCACAGTGTAATAGAATTTCTGTTATTATCAGTCGGAATGATCCTTTGAAGGAATGAAAATGGAATAGTCCAGAACCTTATGTATTTTCGTTCAGTTCATTTTTCTATACATTTTTGGAATCATTTGTGGGGCGACAATAGCTGTGGGGCGTAGCTCAGTCCATAGGGACTTGGGTTGAGAACCGGAAGGTCGCCTGTTCAAGTCCCCATCCGGACCAAACATGGAGCGTGGACTGGTGGCTGGAGAGGTGCTAGTTCACCTCCTGGGCACTGCCCGAGATGCCCTTGAGCTAGGCACCGAACCCCCCAACCACTCGGGGTGCCTGACCAAGGCAGCCCCCTCACTCTGACATCTCTCCACTGTTTGTGCATGTGTGTGTCTTTCGGACCTGTGTGTTAATGAAAAAATTTTATTTCCCCTCAGGGGGATTAATAAATTAAAACAAAAATTAGAACATGAGAAATATGAAAATTAATGTTTCGATTCTTTTTCAAACTCTCTATGGTGGCTATTTTGGTTTTTGGTTGGTTGGTTTTTAAAAATAGTGAATGTTCAAACGCCTTTTTAAAAAAAGTTCTAAGCTATGCAGGTAGGGCAAGCAGGAACAGGACAGCACCTCACATTCATATTGTCACACCAGTTCTTATTTACCATTAAGCACACACCTCCTCCCTTTCTCTCGCCAGAGTCTTCTGCTCTGTCAGATCAATAGAAAGAGTCACCTGGCTGAATGATGTTGTCTGTATGTGCTTATGTCGTAGCTGTCAAGCGAGTTCTCAGCTGACAACTGCTAAATAACTTATTGCATTTAACATTAGATTGGTACGTCAACCAGTGTTTAACACTAGCAACTCAGGTTATCTTTGCTGTTGTTTTACGAAAGCCAGCTGCTTACGCTACCTAGCTACTGTAGTTGCCAAGTGTAGTAATAAGAGGTACAATAACAACAGTGATTATTTGCCTAATACAACACACATTATAGGCAGATGCAGCATCAGATTCAATTTTTAATGTACTGGAAATGGTCCCGTTTGTTTCTTTGGCTTGAAAAATATGTAATTAACGTATAAACTTAGAACACATTTGATTTAGGATTAGGAACCCAGGTGGTCACAATTTTGAAAGTCCAAGATGGCCGCCAAAGAGACTTTGAAAAAAATGGAAACATTGGTTTTGGGGTTTGTCAGAACCTGAACTTTCCAAAAATGTATAGTTTATAAAGTCCCCAAAGATTCTGAATGAAGATTGAAGTCATGACATAGTGAGCCTGACTAGAAAGAAGGGTTATGTTTGGTTGAACAAACATTTTATTACTATGAGTGAAACTTAAAACCATTTTGTTGATGAAGGTAAAAAGGTGTAAAAAGTCTCCCCTCTGAAAATAACTAAAACAAAGGGGAGATTTTCCATCCAGTTCAAATTTTTTTTCATATCACAGTATACCTTGAAACTGATATACTGCTGCAACCCTACAGGGTACAGCTCCTTTTTTGGCATCTTCTTTCATTGTAGGCTGCTGCTTTATAATTGTCCATGTTTCCACTTGAGCTGCAGTGCGTGTGTCTATGGCATCTCAGATGGTTGTGGAAATCCATGCTTTTTGGTTGTGGAATGATGTCACTGTAGTTGTAGTTCAGTTGCTTCTGTTGTTTTACTGATTAAATTTACCACAGACCCAGTAAGGCTACTGAGGTCATCGCTTATGATGACGGTGGTGTCCTGGAACGTGCTCCAGACACTGATTGGCTCCATCTCTTGAGTCACTGGGGGCATACATCAAAGTTTGTTAGAATATCTTGACCTCAAGAATATGGTTGTGTGGTTGCTCCCCCTGAACATGGGCAGCCCCTCCACTCTGCAGCCACCTATGAACAGCATATCCACCTTATTTTTCACGGAAACACGGAGGCAAAACAGAACGCAGCCAGCTTCTGTTTTTTTGTGCGACACTTCCGGTCCAGCACTCTTACCACTGTGTAAATGGGAATCGCCTTGTTGTTTACCTTGCTGAGTTTAGCTCTATATATGTATATATCACATTTTTCACGTCACTATATCACCGTTTAGACTAATCTGATGTTTGTA
>NC_065525.1:3952025-3972198 GCF_006386435.1 Epinephelus moara
GAGGGTGCGAGCCGCAGCTTCAGCTGCTCAGGTAGAGAGGCTGTGTAGCCCGGTGTGTTTTTTCGCTGATTCGGTTCTGCAGGTTCTCTGCTGGTACACTGGAGACGGGTATCAAGCAGTTTGTCTCATTCGGGATAGATTGTGCTTTTTTTGGTTCATAGTTTTTGATTAACATGCGACTTATTCGCGTTTAGAGGGAATACATTTCTGTTATAACGGAAACGTGGGCACAGTTATCTAGGCTATACAAAATACACAGACTAACTAACTAACTAACTGATTGACTAACATAAACAACTGAAAATTGAAAAAAAATTTGCTTGCACCGTTAGCTCCGGTAAGGGAAAGCATGAGGGAAAGCGGCTGACCGGAAGTCACGCACAAAAAAACGGAAGTTGATCACTATTTACTTCCGTGTTTGAAAATAAGGTGGATAGCAGTGATCTAGTGTGTTTGTTCCCCTTGTGGTGCAGAATGAATGGGAACAGGACAGCACCTCACATTCCCACTGTCACACCAGTCCTTATTTACTGTAAAGCACATGCCTCCTTCCCATTTCTCGTCAGAGTCCCCGTTCTGTCAGATTGGCACATAGAAAAAGACTCATCTGGCTGAATGGTGCTGTTCAGGATTTATCCATGTTTCAGTTCCTGATAACCAGTTGGAAACTGATGCAGGCACGGATGTCATTGAGTAGTACGGCTGTTCCCATTTTCTTTTCCTCGATTTTTACTGATGTTTACATTTGAATACCCTGACCTGGCCAGCTAGCAGAAGTCCCCAGCAGGAGAATTTACAGAGTGGTGAGTTGTTTTTCTCATCCTGATGAGTGACTTACAGCCACACGCCACCAACGTCCAAAGCAAACCACAAAAGACACCACCAAACTTACAAAATAGACATAAAAGCATAAATTTGGCATAAATTTAGTGGAGCTGACAAAGAGGTGACTGGAAACATCAATCAATATAATATAGTTCCTAAAGTCTTGGCAGAAATAGTGACAGATATGACAAACTCAGTGTTTTTTATCAAAATCTGCTGGTGACCTAATGTCACATCCAAATACTGCCCCCATTGTTCAAGGTGGACACTGCGTTCACACATACAAAGTAGTAGGCAGTCTCTAGAGTGATTTAGAGTGCATAATTTACATACTCCGCTCCAACTGCACAGTTGTGTTCTGACATTGCTGTCATACTACACACAAGGAAGTTTCTTGCACATTTTTCCAAGTACAGGATCCTTCTTTGTAGCCCTTTTTTTAACACTGTGTTAAAAAAAAATCTGCACTGGGAGCAATCCCCACTTCATTAATGGGGTGGAATAGTAAACAACTCTGTGCTTGAGGTTCTACCAGCATTAAAACAAGCTTGATTAGCTCTCGCCTGGTCATTACTTGCATTGTGTCAGAGGACATTTGCAAAGCTTTCCCAACCTGCTTTAATTTTGCCCTGTAGTGTCGCTAGGCACCTTTTAAATCTTTGTATGTGGTACTGGGCTGCAATGGCAAGTCCCATTCACAATGCATAGAAACACTATCACTCTACAGCTTTGGAGTGTGTATGTGCAGGGTTTCCTCCAGGATTTTTTTAAACTGTGGGGGAGGGCTCCGGCGATGATGGAAACTGGATGTTTTTATAAATACACTATTTATTCACTACACAACTGTAGCACAACTATATACACAACTGTAGCCTGGCTGAGAGCACTTTATTTTTCTTGATTTTTTGAAAAAGAGCTCTTAGGCTCTGTCGTATGAGGTGGCCCATTGATGCTGCCTGTTCCTCAGGTCTATCTTCACCTACGCATAAAAACAATTAAAAGTGTGTTGAATACTGTTGATCTTGAATGTGCTCTTACACTGACCAGGTTGTCTGGAGAGGGGGCGTGGTAAACAGGTAGTAGGTGTCGCAAATTAATAAATGGCCCCCCCTTGATGGTGCCACTGGCAAAAAGACGGGGACCTCGACACTTAAGAGGCACATGACGAAGGCTTGCCATGCAAAGAAAGGCAAGAGTCAGCCTTCAATGTCCACGTTCGTATCCTTAAAAAAATGTCGGGTTTAAACCGGGCTCGGGCTCATAATTACAGCTAAAGGGACGGGCCGGGCAGTAGTGCTGCACGATTTGATAAAAATGTGCGATTACGATTTGAATGGACAATATCGCGATTTGCGATTGCGATTACAATATAACACATAAATGGTATCATTAGTCTTCTTGCTTGATTCAGTGTTACACATTATATTAGGGGGGCATTGACCTGACCTGACATAGTTATTGTTATGGACAGTGTAAATAACCATCAACAGACAGACCACAGTCAAACACGCTGCTCAGACAGCAGCGCAGCATGGCACTGTACACACAGTGGAGCGAGCCTGTGTTGCATTCAGGCGTTTTCACGTAAATGACAAATTCCAGCACACCATAGCACAACACAGCAGCATGTCAAGTGGGCCAAACCCGAGCAAAATTGCTCAATTTTTCATTTGTTATTATATAGTTTGTTACGGAGTCCGTGATTTCCCCCTGACACTTACAAATGTTTGCGTAATTGTGCTTGGATGTTGTTTTATGAGGCTCTGGCGGCTTTCAGTTGTCTCTTTGTCTTTAACGTTACACGGCTCGGCTTTCTCTCGCATGTATTCTTCCTACTTTTCTCTGTGCTGTCTCAAGTGCTGATATAGATTGGTCGTGTTACCGCAGGACAACATGACCAACTTTTAAACTTTTACACAGCATGTCTTTCTGTTAAACGCTGCTGTACCTGAATCCAAAGTATCGCCATGTAATAGACGTTGCGTTTTTTTCCACCACCAACTCAGCCTGTTCATGGTCGTGCTCATGCTCTTCTTCAGCGTCTGTGTTGGTCACTCCACACACTACAGGAGAAGTAGTCACATTCACAGGCACACACGTTAACATTTATTTACATTAAATCGCAAATCGCAGCCTTTTATGCGGTTATGTAATCGCACAGCTTACATTGCGATTGCGATTAGATTAATCGTGCAGCCCTACCGGGCAGGGCTCGGACAGAACATGCACAGGCTCGGGTGGGGTCGGGTTGGATTTTTTGGGCCCAATCTAAGCTCTACACAGCACTACCTATCTCTCACCCCTTTTCTCTCCCTCTACTTCGGACTGTCGATTCTTTGCCTCCCCTCCACTCTTGAGCGCGCCGCAGTACAGCCAGACAGGCAGGTGATGACTCCAGTGTTCGTTTTTCAAAATAAAGTTAATTGCAGCGTAGTGTCACATAACATTTCATGATATTTGAATTATAATTTCAAAATCTGATTATGGTAAGTATATGTGCGTAAATATAGGCTATACACACACACACACACACACACACACACACACACGCATATATATATATACACATATATATATCCATTCATACAATATACTTTACACTGTTTTAACATCTGAAGAAAAAAAAAAAAAATCAGCATTCTGAATGCGTGGCGGCTTTTATTTTGCGATCAATTACAAAAATCAATTACATGTAGCAGAAACCCTGATGTGTGAACAGCCTGTTGGGGCATTTGAAGCCCGCAGCCAGCACTCTCAATAGGAGAGCGCGGTATGCGTTGTAGCCATCATTCGCAAACAAATACGTACTATGTTTGAATTGTTGTAAACATGAAACACATAAAACTTACCTCTGACCAATTTAGCTGTGTTATTTTTGAGTAAAACATTCCTCCACACACCACCTGCTCACTACAACCTGTCTTTGGTAAAAAGGTTGTAATTTGAGAATGAGTACTGTTTACACACTCATAAATCAGTACCAAGAAAACATGGACAAATGATTTGCAACAAATTCACCAATGAACAAGAATAGAACAGAAATTGCAGCAATTAACGCAAATTCATTTAATCACCATGAGTTCTGCATGACCTTTAAATTTCGTCCGATCACCACAGCTTCACAGCAAATTTTGCCATATAAAAAGGGTAAAATCTCATTTCAGTGAGAGCTGCGTGCTGTGTATTGATTTGCTCAGCAGGTCTCTCTCTTTCTTTCTTTCTTTCTTTCTTTCTTTCTTTCTTTCTAATCATCATGAGACTACTGCTGCAGGAGTGTGAGCTCTGCACCTGGGAGGACAGAATCACACAAACACACACTGACAGGGCTAACTGTTAGCAATGCAAGGGTAACATTACCCAACGGTTACCAACCGGTTTAACGACAGAGTAGAGCCGTTTCTGTGTCAGTTTGAGATTTATGGTTGGTGTTGGATGTTAAAAGCTACTGTGGGGCTTCGGCCCAAGCAGCATATTATGAGAAGTAGGGATGGGATCACGTTGTGCTGTGTTAAGGTGCTGACACACCAAACTGACATCAAAGAAATAGCGGCAACGAAAGCCAACTGTTGCGTCATCTACGTCGCCCTGTGTCAGTTGCATTTGAACACACTACAAAGACTACATCCGATGGCCAAGTAGCACATACGTTCTGCGCCTGCGTGAGTGGAAATAATGCAAAAGGGGAAACCGGAAGTCCAAGGAATGCATGAGATAAACAAAGTAGCGGAGAGAGAGAGTGGTACATCCTGTCACACCTCCATGGACTATTACATCCAGACGGTCCCGGTAAAGGAATTCCCTCAAGGTATTCTTGAGATGTCACGTTCACAAGAATGAGACAGATGTCACATATACCTTGACCTTTGACCTCTGATCACCAAAATCTAATTAGTTCATTGTTGAGTCCAAGTGGATATGGTGCCGGCGTCTGTAGCTGCCTGTCTGTGCTCTCCCTAACCCACGATTTTAAACTGATTTATTTTAGCTTTGAAGTGACTTTTAAGCTATCTGCTTGGACATCAGTTGTTTTTATTTATCTCCTTTAATCGGATGTTATCTTTTAATCACTGGATGTCCATGCATTAGGGGTTTTAACAGCCAGACACTGCCTGGCCTGCTTGACAGGTGGGAAAACGTCCACCAGCTGACAACACAGCGATACATACATGGCACCCTAATGTGGACCCCCAGCTTGAAAAAGCAGACAAAAAGATTGCTGACCTGAAAGAGAACATTCACCGGCTCTCTGGTGAGCTAAATGACAAATCCTCCATGCTGACCACCCTCCAGGAGGTGGCTCATGAACAGTCGCTCCAGATCACCTCACTCACAGCGGCCCTTCAGGACACGGTGCACTGGGATCCCACTGCTTGGCCTCCACCAAGCTCAACACCGAGTCGCTGGTGGTCCTGGGTGGAGGTGGTCGGCAGGGTAAGAGAGCCCTTGACTGTGCTGCCTCACTTCCGCGCCTCAGCCTGTCAAACAGCTACAGCGCCTTGGCATCGGGCTCCTTCCCCGCCGGCCGGTGCTGATCCAGACGCTCCCTGCTTGGAGGGGTCTGCCTCGGCGTCTAACGGCGCTGTGGCTCCCTCTCCACCGACCAGTGGTACTCCTGCAGCGCTCTGCACGTATGGATCCGCGTCTTCCTCGCTGGCACCTGTTGAGGACCGGAGTGTCTCGGCTGCAGGACCCGACCATCGACTCCCTTCCCGGGCATCGGCTTCCGTGGCGCATCGGAGGTTCCTAAAGGAGGCTGTACTGAGACACTCTGGGGGACTCCTCTCCCACAGCCGGGATGACGATCCTCCTGCCGGGGCCGGGACTGCCGAGTTGCCGTAGCTCCTGCCCCCCCCCCGGTCACGCAGCATGGACCGTCCACCTGCCTCATGTGAGTCCCCCAATCCCCATCCTGTTCCTCTTCGTCCTCTTTTTCCTTTTTCTTCTGTGTTGGTTGGGGACAGTATCATCAGGAATAGTCATTTTTTCAATGCCACAACTCACTGCTTTCCTGGAGCCACAGTCCCTTGACAAACTTCCCGAACTGCTTCATTCAGTCCCTTCCTCCATAAACCGACTAATTTTTCATTTGGGCTATCTCCCGGCAATCAATCAGAGCTGACAAAAATGAATTTTGTTGCTCTTTTTAACCTTTTAAAAAACTGTGGAAAGGTCCCCTGCCAACACTGTCCCGCGGTGCAGAATGCTTCAGCAGGCTCCTTGCCCTCAATTCCTGGACCCAGGCTGCCTGGGTCACTTATGGATTTACTTTTATCGACAATTTTAACTTATTTTGGAACCGGCCCCCGGTCAGGGCTGACGGTCCCCATCCGAGCAGGCTGGGCAGCCGCATGTTAGCAACTGCAGCTGTACAGTAATGGTAAATGGACCTGCATTTGTATAGCGCCTTTCTAGTCATCTAGTGACCACTCAAAGCGCTTTTTACACTACGAGTCACATTCACCCATTCACACACACATTCATACACTGGTGGCCGAGGCTAGTCAGTTTTAACACACTCACACACCGATGGAACAGCCATCGGGAGCAATTTGGGGTTCAGTATCTTGCTCAAGGATACTTCGACATGCAGCCTGGAGGAGCCCGGGATCGAACCGCTGATCTTTCGATTGGTGGACGACCCGCTCTACCTCTGAGCCGCCACAGTGTGCCCCATGTGACAGACAGTTGCGTACATCGGAAGCACACGCCCCCCTGCTTTCCTCCTTGGTTCATCGCCAATCCATTCCCACATCCATATGCATCCCAGTCAGAATCTCAAATAGATTTAATAGACCAGCTTTACCATGGACCAATAGCAACCCAAAAATCTTAGTTCCTGTCACACCTGCTTCACACTCACTACATTGTGACGATGAGCGCACGCTCAGCACAAACATTAACTTGGCCGTGCTGAACGTGCGCTGTCTTTTAAATAAAACTTTTATCATAAATGACTTGATTTTAGATAACAAGTTGGACTGTATTCTTTTAACAGAGACATGGCTTGGCACTGACACACCAGTTATGCTAACCGAGGCTTGCCCACCAAATTTTAATTTTTTATTTTCTACTAGGAAAGGTAAAACAGGAGGAGGCGGAACTGCTTCAGTCACCAAAAATACACTAAACTCTCCTGAAGTTTCTTTTAACAGCTACACATCATTTGAGTACCATGCCTTTGTTTTTAGCAATCCTCCTATTCTTTGTAACACCGTTTACAGACCACCCCACCATTGAATTCTCAGAACTATTATCAATCATACACACCACCTATAACAGAATTTTAATAACTGGTGATTTTAATTTACATGTTGATAATACATCTGATCCAGTGTTCAGAGAATTTTTAAACCTTTTAACCTGCATGGATTTTAAACAACCTGCACACAGCCAACTCACAACAGAGGACACACCCTGGACCTGGTCATAACCTATGGCCTGTCCACTGGTGTGTCCTTGATGTATTCTTGAGATATCACATTCACAAGAATGAGACAGACAAGGTCACAGTTACCTTGACCTTTGACCTATCGCTATCAAAAACTACTCAGTTAATTATTGGGCCCAAGTGAACATTCTTGCAAAACTTGGAAAAATTCCCTCAAGCTGTTCTTGAGATATCGCATTCACAAGAATGAGACGAACGTACGTCCCTACCTATTTATGTGCGGAGGTACAGACGTATGTACAACGGACGGACAACCTGAAAACATAATGCTTCCAGCCACGGCTGTCACCAGCACTGAGTCATAAAAACATTGCAACATGCACTGCTATTTTTTTAGAAGAGCTGCTGTAAAATCAGACATTTCAGGCCACAACAATCACAAAAACAGCCCATGAATCCTGGAGGGACCGTATGAAGTTTAAAATTCCCTAACCTTCTTATCTAAACCCACTATGTGCAGTATTAGAACATTTCTGAATTTGGTGCCATCTAGGTGCAGTATCGAGGATTACACTGTAATATATAATTATGGGTATGTTACAAATTAGTATATGATATACAGGTTTAATATGTAAAGGACAATGTATAATGAGCCGGTGAATACTGGGAAAACCGCTGCGCGTCGGGGTTCTATTCCCCTGTCGGGAGTTATTTTCCCAGTATTCACCGGCTCATTACACATTATCCCGCTTATTACACGGCTAATTATCAGTTAAATAAATAATGTTGTCTGCCTCCGCGAAGTGCATTAAAACCGACCGGATTCGACAACTTTTGGTGAAAGTTTTGTACTCACCCAGGCTTAGTGGACTGAACCGAGGCATAAAACTCGCGTAAAATGTCATTAAGCATGACTGCCGAGTGTGTATTCAAATCCGTATTCTTTTGTTTTTGGCAGAGAAAGTCCGTATTCTTATTCTTCAGCAGCATCCCATTCCTCAAAATCCTTACAGCTACTCTCCAAATAAGTTAAAAGAAATGTTAAAATCAGCCACTTCACTTCAACGCTGGGCTACATAGCAACTGATGACCGTTGGTAATGACCGTTGCTACTAGCAACGGTCATTACCGCTGAATGCCGCGACTGACCAATCAGAATACAGCATTTAATAGAGCCGTGTAATAAGTACAATTTAATGAGCTGGAATTACGGTCCTTGAAAATGAAAGTCCTGGCTGTTAAATAGTAGGGGGACTTTGATATCAGAGCTGTAACCAAGGAAGATTGGCAGTTAAGAAATATGTCCTTACCGTACAAGTCCAATGGGCTGGTACTTGTAGAAAACACTGTAGTTGGCCCACTCTTCATACAACAGCTGTGGAAGACAGTAAACAGTATTTTGTTGCATTGTTTGTCAAGTTTGTTCATGCCTTCCTTTTTCTGTTTCTGTGAACTGTGTTCAGAACCATGCTAGTTGGATAAGCCACTGGATTTACAGTACATATGACAAACACAAATGGCCTGGAGAAGGTTCCCTGTCATTTACATCATTTGACTGGGTATACGTCTTTAACTAAAATCACATGCTGAAAACTTTAAACTGTGCTACCGGCTGTTGATTTAATGTAATTATAAATATGTCATAAATAGTGTATTTGTTGGGGACTATTTTCAGCAGTGGATTAATAAACATGTGGTACGCTAATGAGTATTCTTAGAAGCAGAATGATGTATGTGGGACTGATGTGGTTCACTGATGTGTTTATACTGGTGTTTATAATGGAGTTCTGTGGCACAGAGGAAGAAGATATATCAGGCTTTAAATACACACAACACTTGTTAGTAGGATTAATCACTGTTGGTTTGGATGTTTTTCTTTCACATTTTAAGAAAAATATAAAATGTCACCACAGTTATACTGTTATTATTCAACTATTATGGCAGAATATACAGGGTGAAAGTAAGCTGGTACAGTCTGGTACTACCACTTAAAGATTCAGTGGCGGTAGTACCAGGAAGAGGAGAGAGCGGCTGCCTGCTAAAGCCCACATTCAGAACCAGTCAAGGCCGCACTTTAGGCCAGAAAATAGATCTGCTAGCAATATATGCAGCTTTAAACACCACTTTGTCTGTTTATTAATTGTTTTTAACTCGTTCCGAATTGCTTCTGAACTGTCCGTGCTGTGTTTTGGTCCATGCTCGACGGAGCCGCGCTGTCTGGTCATCTCCCTCTCTCCCCCATCCCCTCCACTGGGAGATATGAGCCCAGCCTTCGAGACGTGCAACACTGTTAAATGTCATTCAGTTCATCAAAAAATATCCCAATTAAAATCAGTAGCATAATAAGCAGATATGTTCCAGGTTATTTTGTTTAATTTCAACAACACAGAGAACAGCTTGAACGTGTGAGCTAACAATCAGGGATTTCACTCTCAGCAGTACGTGACTGCGCATGCGCGTCTACTTCCTGTACTGGGACGTTTGATTTTTCCACAACTGGACCATGGACGTCAAAAAATGCTGTTTGCACCGGGACAGGACAAACAATAAATGAAACCAACGAAATTCCACACATTCTTGTGGTTGGCTCAAACGCTGTCAGCGTGATTTAAATAGTAAATATTTAAATAGTTTATTGCAGACGTTGATCAATGTTTTTTACAACGAAAAATAGGTAAAGAGGAAAAGAGAAAAAGAAAAAAAGAAAAAAATGACATGCATGGTATTAAATGTTCATTAATGTTTCATACATGCCAGCACCCTAAACATTAAAACAAATATTTTACTCTACACGTGAAGTGTTTTTAATTTCTTTCTACTCCATACAGGTACAGTAAAATATTGAAATGTTTTTATTTGTTTGTTTGGTTTTTGAAACACATTTTTAAAAACACATGAAGCGAGGAGAGGTGAACAATATGAAGCAATGAAGGTTTTGGTAATAGTACCTGCAAGAATTTAAAACTACTTTCACCCCTGAGAATATACCAAAACACCTAGAACAGAATAACCTGGACAATAACAGCATTCATCTTCTCAAAGTTTGAAACATGTTTTTATCCCAATTTGTGTATCATCTGTTAACTGTTAAAAATGTCAGCAAGGAAAATAGACTTGAGTATGGAAATTGATTCTGGAGATGGACGGATATAAAGGTAGCAAAGTAGACCTTTGATTTGCAATTATTTGGTCTCACAAGGCTACGGAGGATTCCACGTTAGAAGATAAAAGCATTCATAGAGCACTTATGCACGCCAGCAGCAGGTGATCTACATGGGTTACATAGCAAGAGAAATAAAATCATGCTCAAGCAGGCCCAATTTGTTTGTGTTCCAAGGTGAAAGCTGAAGTGGTGACAAAATAATGTGCATTTGTACATGTGCAAAGCACGACCGACAATCTGTAAAGACTTTTATACTGGTCTCCATTAGAAACAACTGTCTCACCTTTCTGTCATTGGGCTCTGCGCTGTCCTCATTAATATCTCCCTGAAAAAGGAAAGAGAAACACTAAAGCTAGTTACTGTGCACACTGAGACAGGGCTGTAAACCAGATTTAATCATCTGACATGGACTAGTAGGAAGAAATGTTGAGCTACAGTAGTTTTCTAGTGTTGACATCTTTTCACTAGGGGTGGGCGATACAACAAGGTTTTGATCCAATATCAAATAATACAGGGCCAGAATCACCAATATCGATATTGTTATGCTACTTTTTATTGTTTAAAGTGGCTTTTTTATGTGGGAGTGAAAGCAGTGTGTAATAATTTATGAGGCACATAACCAGTCTGCTTAAGTAACAACAACGGATGAGAAATATTACAGTGTGAAAATGTAACATTAACCAGTGATGAAGATCTGATTTGACTAGAATATTTATTTCACTAGGCTACTATATACCTGGTCTGCCAGTGAACTCTGTCTCTGTGTCAGAGGTGTGGATGCTGAGATGTTTCCTTCCTACTTCGGTTGCAGCTCCAAGTTCTCTTTCTCCTGTTTTTTCCTCTTTCATTAAGTCATCACTGCTACTATGTGTTGGATAAAACTAGTCAGGCTTGGACATACTATCTGCATTGAATGTCCGTGGACAGCTACGGTCATGCAGATGTGCACGCTATTGTATTTGCTGTACAATTACGGGTTCGCGTCAGCCCACAGCAGTAAACGGGAGAGCTGGGAGGTGGTCTTACCATCCTCCTATTGCCAACATTGGGTGAAAGTGAAACTAAAAACTGCTGGATCTCAGGTAAGTTGTTTGAGTGCAGGCAATACAAAATCAGCGGAGAGGCAAAGAGTACATTTACTAGATGTGTTCACAACAACGGAATGTTTTTGCAGTTTTACTACTGAAATACAAATATGTACAACATGGAAGAGAGATGCCCTTTTTTAGTATCTATCCTTTTGACGTAAGGATCAATCTTCAAAATTAAATGTAGTATCGAGAGCATTGATATTTCAAGATCAATCAGCCCACCCTTACTTTTCAATTCATCTTCTAGTGATAACACAAATGTGACCGATTGTATAACAGCTTAAAAATACAAGCATATAAACATGACTTGGAACTAGTACCACCTATTATAATAATCTATTAATGCCAGGATTAGTATTACTCACATCATGAAGAGGGTAGGCTGCTGTATAGACACCAGAACCCAGCAGACTGGTGATACCTGCAGAGGGAAAACAAATAGGTGTTAATGTGGGTTCCTTCCTCAGTAGAGTCAATGAGGCTTGTAGCCCTCGGAATTATTTTACATTTAAGTCATGTATGTGTTAAGCTTTGTGAGCTTTGATTTTGTTGACCTATTTCAGCTTATTAAAGATAAGTTGGTATCACAATTCATGCCAGCTAATTAGTGTTACAAAATCCAAATGATGGAAAGCCAAAGATGTGTGCTTTAGGATTAAAAACTTAAGCTAGCCACTGCTCTGCACCATCACCAAAGTTCTGGGGTATAGAAAAGAATACATTATTAACTTACTGCTCTGCAGAGAGGCATTTTACATTCATACTCTGAGCACAGTTGAGCCCTTGGGATGAAGTTAGGTCTTTATTTAGGCAATTTTCATTTTATTGCATGTATTTTTATATATTGTATTTAACTCTGTTAACTCTGTAATTGTGTATTTTTGTGGTACATACAGGGCGTCCTTGAGAAAGAGAGCTCGCTCTCAATGGACCTCTCTGTTAAAATAAAGGTTAAATGAAATGAAATGAAATTTGGTAACTTCTACCTGACTCCCGTAAAGAAAACCTCTGAAAACTGTAGTGGAGGAGGGGGCTCGGCTTAGGCCTGCCTAATGTTACAGCTTAGTCTCGATCATATTATGTTTAAAACCAAAAAGACCTATACGCACTGCATCATATAGGTTAATAAAGCAGCCAAACACTCACTGCAATGAGTCTGTTTACCAACAATCTTGTCAGCAGCAAAAACAACACAACCCACTGGACTATCCAAAATGTTTTGTATTATGGACTGCTATTTGTTGGAAACACCTGTAATGTATACAGGATTTACACTGACAGGGCGCAGTCACTGTATATGATCACAAAGAAGGACAAAATCGACACCTGCAGATATCCTCCATCATACAGGATTTACACATAATTGCAACAACGCTTTCCTCGCCAAGCAACAATATCAAGAAATCAGCTTATATTGTTACTCATTAGCATTTGAAAACACAAACTGCTTCACCTCCACAAGTCCAGATTGTGGATTCAGAATCTTCCATAATTCACACACAAACCCACATACACATACCTGTTAATATGGCTTTTCTGCTCTGTCTCCAGATGATCTTTGTGTCCTGTCTTTGGCTCTCTGAGGGCTGTCTCTCTTTTTCTGTCTCCTCCTTCTTTATTATCTCTACTCTCATTTACTGGTAATAAAAAAAAGGATACAAAACAGCACGGTGGTGTGGTGTGGTGGTTAGCACTGTCGCCTCACAGCAAGCGGGTTCCCGGTTCGATCCCGGGTGTGGGAGCCCTTCTGAGCGGATGCATGTTCTCCCCGTGTCAGCGTGGGTACTCTCCGGGCACTCCAGCTTGAAATGCAGATTGGGGATTAGGTCAATTGATAACTCTAAATTGACTGTAGGTGTGAATGTGAGCGTGAATGGTTGTCTGCGCCATTTGCCGAAGCAACGCCAGCATGCGGCTACAGTGCTCTGTGCTTTTCTCGTGATCCCGCAGACGTTCGGGGTGTTTCCAGTCAGAGTAGCCACTAACAAACTGGGTTTTCTTCGTTGAAAAGAGCATGCAAGCAAAGCATAAAATATTAGGCTACCTGTGGATGGTGAATAGGTGATCCAGTCACAGGAAAGTTTTTCTCCATTTTGTAGACGGCTGTACAGCAGATCGTTTGTGAATGAGCACACTTTACTGCCCAAACCGCCATCACGAGTTGATGCTGGGTATCTGGCGGTTATGGAAGGCTGCAGGTCCACGATCAATAAGAACAGCTCGCGCGTTTTCACTCACTTCACCATCATCTTCTACATCCACTAGCTGCCGGTGCTGTGACTGCAGCTGGCTACCGTTACAGGTTGTGGCGGGCTTCCTGTGGCATCTTCCTCCGGCTCCGGCTCCCGGTTAGCTAGCTTAGCTTGCACGGTGTTCTCCAACTCCAAAGAATCTTCACCTTGATTCTCCTGGCTCCGTTTGAGGAAGAAAGTTTGGATAGAAGGCACACGTTTTTAAAAAAAGTTGCCTCCCCCTCCTCCTTTTCTTTTCTCCTCTTATGTTTGGTACAACCACTTGTTTTGCTCATCTTTCACTCTCTTATCACTGCTATGGCTGACGACAGTCGTGTAGGGGCAGAGGCGGAGCGGCCTGTTACCATGGTTTCCACATTTGCACTTGACCGATTAAATCATTCTATTTAGGTTAAAAAAAATATATATCAGCATGATTTTTATTGGTTATACATGGTGTCATTTATTTGAAATTTGAAGAGGAGGGATTTAGGGGAAAAAACATTACACAGTAGTTTTCTCCCATTCTGGCTGGGCCAATGGCTGCGCCCCTTCCTGTGCCCATAAAGCCCATTGGGTAATCCGGCCATGACTGAAATGCTGAAATTATTTACCAAACTGTCACACAAAGATGACAAGTTAAAGTACAATGACAAAAAAGGCATTACAAAAGACTGTACCCTGCTACACCTAACAGAGTTAGTATATCTAGCATTAAATCTGTACGATGTAGCACAGATGGTCCGTCTTTTGACTAATTTTAAACCAGGTTCATATTTAGTCATTAGAGTAGTATTAAAACAATACAAAAGTGATCTTAAATCTTAAATCTTAAGATCTTAAATCCATCTACTGTAGTATGCACTATGGGGTTATATCAAGGCCTTTACAAATAACTCGCTTAAGAGTGTGACCTTGATTATGTGTAGGCCAAGCAATGTGTTGTATGAGCTCAAAGGCCGACAACATGTCAGCGAACTGGTTAGCAAAATAATCATCAGAGTTATCAACATGAATGTTAAAATCATCAGAAATAAAAATTGAGTCATATTCAACAGTAATTTTGGATAAACGTTCTCCAAATTCAGGTGAAAGACCTTTATTGAGTCTAGGAGGGCAGTAAACTGTGAGCCTTTGACAGGGATATACAGATCTGATTATTAAAACTACATATTCAAATGTAGAAAAATAACCAAGTGTTATGCTTTTACATGATAAAGTATCTGAAAAAAATAGCAGCAACACCTCCACCCCTTCTTGTTAGACCTGGTACAGTGTGAAAATGAAATTTAGACATTGAACCTTCAATCAGCTCCTAACTACCAGTTTCATCAAGCCAGGTCTCAGTGAGTAAAACACAATCAAGTTGATAAGATTTTATAATATTATTAACTATAATATTATTAACAATGAAGATTCTATTAGTAAGGGATCGGACATTGAGAAGAGCCATGTTTAAAGTGTGTGCTGAGTGAGTGGAACTGTTAATTAAGGTTGACAGTTCCACTTACTCAGCACACACTTAGACTATATGAGAGTCAAAGCACACTGTGGCAGGATTCACACAGTTTATAGTTGATGTGTTGGTGGGAGACACAGAAGTCTGGATCGAGTCTTGCCGGAGTGCATATCAGGATGAAAATGCTACTGGATGAAATTTGTGCTGCTTTGTGCCTTTTCTGTTGGTATACACTATCCGCTCTGTACAGGCTTGTTTTAGTCCAGAAGTAATCAAAGTTAGAAGTCATATCCTGCAGCAGAGCAGAAGTTTTTTAACCAGTGATGTAGACTAAAGCGTCAACTAAAATGTTCAAAGCTTTTGGAGAGAGTTGGAATGGGGCCGGACAACAGAAAACATTTACCCAGACTCTCAATTGTATGGCACAGAGACTCAAGGTCTGCATGTGATTTGCTGGAATTTCTAGCCATGACATCATTCATTCCCACATTTGTAAAACAATGTTAACAGTGGGATGCAGGTCAGTGAGAGTCTGAATGAGTTCAATTAAATCGACAACCTTGCCACCGGAGGTACAATGGGTAATAGCACCAGGGAGAGTCAAATACCTAATGACAGAATCACCTACAATCAAAATCTCTGGATTGCTGCTTACCACACCACTGTTGTAGAAGGCTAGTTTTGGTGGAAGCTGACAAGCCGCGCTAAACAGGCTAGCCCAGTTAGCATCAGTGCCAGTAATGCTTGGCAGATCCAGCGGTGCAGCCACCTGGCTGGAGGGACGATGGCCAGGCACGCTAGCTGGAGCTCTAGGTGTTGGGGCAGAAGCTCCATTGCAGAGGAGAGACACACTCGAGGGCACTTGTCAGATGGAGAGGCGTGCCAGTGCTTGAGTAATTGCACGATGATCTGAGCCATTTGGAATAATACCAGCTTTGCAATTCCCTTCAGCACAACCTCTACTCAGCAGCGGTGAAGGTGACATTGGTACATCAGCCAGAGGAGCAAAGAAGTTACACAGCTCCAAAATGGTGGAATCATCCTGGGAATCATAGAGGGGAAGGGAGCGTCTATTATTGCTGTCAACCAAGAGGCCCACATGGAACAGCCAGGTCGACCGAGTGTTTTACCTCAGTTGGTAGACTGGTCAGCTCGGGGTACTCTAACGAGGATAGCCAAGAGCAGAGGTCAGCCTGACACTGGAGAAGGACCGAAATGAGAGATCTGACCTGATCTTAGAGATGAATGCATATGTACTTACACTTCGAGAGTTACCCCCACTTTCTCCAGGGATTACACCAGTTAGGAGGTAGGCATCCAGGGATAGTGGGGAGTAAAAGATTAAAATTCCATAAAAGTGCTAGAAGCTTGAAATCCTCAGTGAGGAAGCGACAGGCACAAACTAGCCACCAGGCTAAAAACAAACCAGGCAAACTTGCAGCATCCTAGTTCAGTCTCTTAAGTCCACAAGCCCACAACTGGAGTGAGTACTGTCCGTACATTCAGCATGGGAATAGGAGAGTAAAATCCAAAGGCAGAATTCCTAAAAATCCTTGACAGGAATTGCAATTGGCTAGCCTAGCCACCAGGCTAAAAACAAACCTAGCTAAGCTAGCAGCAATCGAGGCAGTCCAGTTTCCAGCTGACAGCTACTGATCCAAAGACCAAATTATTGGCAGAGCTGCAGGTGGACATAGACAACACCGGCTTATGCACATTAAGGAAGATTTTAGACATCAAGTAATTTTTCAGCCTTATTGACTTACCATAGCTTAGTAAAGAACAACCCAACATACTTGGTTAACCAGTGACACAGGGTGAACTTTTAATTGCCCCAAATAACAGAGCACCTGGACCCAGTGGTTTCCCTGCTGAGTTCTATAAGCAGTCCATTCTAGCAACAGTCTTCAAACACTAATAACGGAAATGAAAGCAAATTCAAGACTTCCAGCAAACATGAACACAGCCACAATTTCACTCCTCCTAAAGGCTGACAAAGACCCAACTTTCCTATCAACTTACCTTCCCATTTCTCTCATCAGCGTGGATATAGAAATTAATTCACGGGACAGAAAAAGTCACTACATCCATAATCCATTCAGATCAGACTCAGGTTCATAAAAGGTAGTTACTCCTCTGTAACACACACACAGCATTAATTTAATGCATTGTTCATCACTATAACCAACACATTCTCACTCTGACCTCATTGCATATCGACATTTGTTCATGGACTTTCCCCGTAAATATACAATGTGAAACATACCCTGGGTGCGTTGGTTGTTGACGTTCTGGGACGCCATTTCAATTTCTGCTTGTTACATGCATTGTCTGTTTTCAAAATATACTTCTGTTTTCACAGGAAATGTACAGTTTGTATGCAGTCTCTTTCAAAAGAAAAGCACTACGTCGGTACAACACTGCAAACTGACGTTTTTTTCCTTCAGTGACAAATGCGCGTGGTTATGTTTTGCCAACACACCCGTGGATTTAGGCAACAAAAGCATGTGGTTGAGTTTAGGAACATAGAACAGCGTTTGGCTTTAGGATCTTACAGGAAGCAAACATCACACTCCCAGGTGTAGGTGGCTGTTGGACCCATTTATCACTCTTCACGCCCACCATACTTGGACTTCCGCAGTGTTAACTTTCGTTGTTGTCCTGCTACATCCATGTGTCATGCTGATGTGAAAGGGCAGCTTTTATTGTCCTTGCCTGATGCCGGAAGTCACTGGCCAAGTGCTAGATTTCAATGACTTCAGAGTGAGACTGGGTTGCTGTTATAGTCAGGGACCATCATAGCCACCCTGGATGCCAAAAAAGCCTTTGGTAGAGACAAATTTGGCTTTGAGGAATCATTTATCAACTGCATCAAGATTCTGTAGCTACACATCACCTTTAACCACTTTCATCAACAATGGGCAAACACCACAAAGCTTCACGCTGCACAGGGGGCAAGGGTGTTGGATCAACCTACCACTATCCATCATGGACAGAATAGCTACTGTTGAAATAACATAACTTTCTAAATTTATTTTCTGTGATTTCAACTTAACCCACACCCATCTGGTTCAAATCACTAGACTCGATCATTTTAAAAACAAGACAAGACATTGAGTATTAAACTGGTCAGTCAACACAAGGCCTCTGAGAGAGACAGAGATCCAGACTTACCCATGCTGTACTTGGCCTTGCATTTTGTTCTTTTTAGTATTTCAAAGACCTGAAAGGCAATAAAAAACAGAAGAACTAAACTTAATTTGCAATGCAACAGAAGAAAATATTCATAAAAAACATTCAAGAGTGACTTAGGGTGCTTTCACATCTGTAGTTGGGTTAATTTGGTCGCACCAGAGGGAAAAAATGATACATCATTGCATTTCAGTTTTCATTCGGTGTCTGTTTTCACTGACTTTTTACAAATGAACCAAGAGGAGTAAACATGAAGTTCTACCGACTGACAGGTAACTCGTTACTTGGACAGTTTTTCCTGCATCATCAGTACCCATGTATGGCAATTAAACTCTGGTAACTGACAAAGGTTTCTGCAGCAGCACTTTAATGGTTCTAAAGTTAATATCTCCTTTTTTATTTTCACAAAGAGCTCATGGAAAAATAAGTGATTGTAAACATTATTAATAGGCTATTATTAGACTGCAAATCAGTCACGTTATGAATAATGACTAACGTAGAGACAGGATGAAAAGAAGGCGTCTTGTACAGTAATGATTCAGGGTTTAATACTGTGGCATCACTGTCACACACTTTTTAATGGACATAGTGAACCGACAAGGTAAACAGCCAGAAACAATGATGGCAGTTATCACAGCCCTTAACCAGGGAAAATACCCTCACTGCTGTGCACAGTGTTACCATGGTTACATGTATGCATTAGCATAAATAGGTTATGGGATAAACATGGCCTTTATCAGGATCACTTATGAGATCGCGGACAGATATCAGGATCAGCAGATGGATTTATTATTGGTTTAGCTGTTGAAATCCTGCTAAAATCACATCTGCTATCATAAAATCCTGTGGTTGGTTTGTTTTCATTCACAACACGAACAACCCGCACCAGAGTCCATTTGGAAGCGGACTGAGATCCACCTTGTTCAACAGCCTTGTTTTGTTGTTTGGTCCACACCAGGGTTCGACTGACAACTGTAACACCAGCCCAAATAAACTGTACTAACCACGCAAACTGACCTGAGTTTGTTTTAACTGGACTAAAGAGGTTAGGTCTGAAAGCACCCTTATAGACACCACAATAAAACAATGATAAAGCACCTATCTGTAATAGCAATAATAAACTTAACCAAATACATGGTGGTTTCTGTTCAAAACTTGAGCCTAAGTGGTTCAGACAGTTGAGAGTGCATGACCTCTGTGGGACTTAGAGTAAAAGCTAATATTTTATATAAATACCATAAATGCATACATATTCAGGGATGGCTAAACAACCTATACAATACCATACTGTCCATTGTGACTGTCTGTGCACTCGTTTGTTGGCTGAAATGTGATAAATGGTGAAGTGCTATGCCATGACAGAGGTGATAACCCCTCCCCTCATCATGAACAACAAACAGTTGCCATGCGGTGCTCAGTTTCCTTTTCAGCTTTGGTGATTGTTCAACAGCCAGTTTCCCCCAGAACAGTTGTTAGGCCAGGTGGCAAGTATCTTTTGATGGGGCCTGGAGGCCTGACTGCCAATTGTCTTTTCTGCTGGGGGCCAGCAACAGACTTTGTTTTGATTTTGATGCTATTTAATTCGGCCGCTTGTACTCGCGATCTCGTTCTTTCGATCACTACCCAGAGCTCGTGACCATAGGTGAGGGCTGGAACGTAGATCGACCGGTAAATCGAGAGCTTCACTTTCTGGCTAAGCTCCCTTTTCACCACAACGGACCGGTTAAGCGCCCGCATCACTGCTGACGCCACTCCAATCCGCCTGTCAATCTCCCGCTCCATCCTACCCTCACTCGTGAACAAGATCCCGAGATACTTAAACTC
>NC_065525.1:3973192-3982150 GCF_006386435.1 Epinephelus moara
GCTCACGTGGGCAATGACAGCAGGACCTGGAGGGGCGTGATTGGGAGGAACGGCCTGCCTGATCTGAACCCGAGTGGTGTGCAGTTATTGGACTTCTGTGCGGGTCGCAGTTTGGCCATAACTAACACCATGTTCGAGCATAAGGATGTCCATCGGTGCACATGGCACCAGGACAGCCTAGGTCGCAGGTCAATGATTGACTTTGTAGTCGTACCATATGTTCTGGACACTCGGGTGAAGAGAGGAGCAGAGCTGTCAACTGATCACCACCTGGTGGTGAGTTGGATCAGGTGGCAGGGGAGGATGCCGCGCAGACTTGGCAGGCCCAAACGAGCAGTGAGGGTCTGCTGGGAACGCCTGGCGGAAGAACCTGTCAGGATGATCTTCAACTCCCACCTCCGGAAGAGGTTCGACCACGTCCCGAGGGCAGAGGGGGACATTGAGTCCGAATGGGCCTTGTTCCGCTCTGCCATTGTCGAGGCGGCTGTTGCGAGCTGTGGCTGCAAGGCCGCGGGGGCCAGTCAGCTCATGTGCCGAAATGAGTTTCCTCCCCAGGGTGGCTGGGCTCAGCCTTAGAGATAGGGTGAGGACATCCGGGAGGGACTTGGAGTAGAGCCGCTGCTCCTCCACATCGAGAGGAGCCAGTTGAGATGGTTCGGGCATCTGGTAAGGATGCCTCCCGGACGCCTCCCTTGGGAGGTGTTTCGTGCATGTCCAACCGAGAGAGACCTCGGGGCCGCCCCAGGACACGCTGGAGGGATTACATCGCCCGGCTGGCCTGGGAACGCCTTGGGGTTCCCTCAGAAGAGCTGACGGAGGTGGCTGGGGAGAGGACTGTCTGGGCTTCTTTGCTGAGGCTGCTGCCCCCGCGACCCGGACCCGGATAAGCGGAGGACGACGGACGGACGGCTATTTAATTAATTTAATTGTATTTAATTTCATTTATTGTAAGAAGTAGCATTTGGTCTCATATGCATATGGAACATGATGCAGATGTGGTGCAAGTTCATGAATGATTAAAAACGAAACTAGAATTACCGCCCTGCGGTTGTATGCCTGGTTGTTTCACACACATCTTCCCCCCAGCAGCACAGAAGATCTATACAATCAGCACAACTTCCAAGGTGGACAACCAAGATTAGTGTCACCAATTCAGTATCTGACCAGATATTTCACCATCTGTTTCTGAGATATGATGCTGAATAATGGCCAGAAAAGTGTTTTATGCAGAATATTACGATGTCATAGTAAAACCTATTGGATATAAAATGTCATCACTTAATTATTTTATCCTATAGACCCTTTTAGGGCCGACATCACATCACAGTGATGTCACTTTGTTAGCTGGAGGCAAAACACGACTCAACACCACAGGGCTGTAGGCTACATAGGAGTCTTAAAATGTCGTCTTGTTGTGTTATTGGGAGCCAGAATAGTAGGAGTCATGGCTTGAAACTTAAATTTTAGCACATACCTCCCGACACTGCCCGTCAACAAAAACAAAGACAACTATGGCTAAATGCATTAAGACAAAAGGAGTGGACGGAGGCGATCATCAAAAATGCTCACATGTGCAGTGCACACTTCACATCAGGTTAGGGGGAAAGTATTTCCTATTGCAGGGATGAATAATGTTACGTGTATTAAGGGTTATCATGTCCACATAATCAGAAATTGGGGAGGTATTAAGAGGAATGTTGGATTTCTCTGTAACGCTAACTTTTTAGTGTATTAGCTAACATTAGCTCAATAGCAAAACAAACTGGAGGAAACCGTTGAAGTGTCGTACTTCTTTGAAAAATTGGCATAGTAATCAACCACAAAATCGGCCGTCCCACCTTCAGCAATCCTGTCAAATCATCCATCCACTGTATGAGAGCATACAGGTCGGCCAGTCTGGTCCCGTAGGTCAGTGTTTACTTATTCAAGTAACACTGGCGGTCCCGGAGAGTGAGTAACCTGACATGGTGCGTTTGTAAATTCAGTCTGATGCTCTACACTAAAATGAGAGCCCTGCTGGTTAAAGAAACGGAGCTTCATATTTCTATATGAATTAATTAAATTTATCACACATTCATCCTGCTCAGTGCTCTGCTACTCTGTCTCCACAGACAGAGTGCGGTGCTCTGGATAACCGAATGCTACATTAGATCAGTGCTACGGACAGTACAGTTATCTCCAGAGTACGCTCCGGCACTTGGATGAGTATGTCTGCATGCACCACTCATATCATCTTCCTTCACTGTCTAACACAAGCCAAAAGAACTCGCTAGCTAGCACTAGATAATGTCTGGAGAATTGTTTTGCCTCCAGCTAAGCCCCGCCCACCAAAAATATCATAATGTTTACTAACAGTAAAAGGGTCTATTAGACATTCGTGTGAAGTTTTGTCATAATTAGCATATGAATTCTTGATCTTTGACCAATGACCACCAAAATCTAATTATTTCATCAATGAGACTTGGTGCCAAATTGGAAGAAATTCCCTCAAGCTGCTCCTGAGATATTGTGTTCATGAGTCACTGTCACAGCAACCTTGACCTTTGACCCTGGACCAACAAAAACTAATAATTTCATTCGGTTTTTGACTCTGAAGAAGACGCAGTAGCATCGAAACGTCAGTCTGTTTGCACCTTATTAAAAGCTCTGCAATTTTATCGAGTGCTCCAGCCTCCTTTCATTTGGGTTCAGTCATTTTTTGAAGTGGCCCACTTGATGTAGTGTCTACTATTTTGTCCTGTGCTGTGAGCACCGATCCGGTTTTTTTTTTGTTTTGTTTTTTTTGGGGCTGAAGTGCAAGAGTGCCTTTCTTTAATAATTTCATTGTTGAGCCCACATGGACATTTGTGCCAAAGATGAGGAAACCATTATACTATTATACTAGCAAGCTTACCTCATTAACTCGGGTTGAATTCCTTGTTGCAGCTGTGGCTGTTGTGAGGTCAGAGGCTGGTGGCTTTGTGCTGTGTGTGTGTGTGTGTGTGTGTGTGTGTGTGTGTGTGTGTGTGTGTGTGTGTGTGTGCTCGTGAGCATGGACGTGGGCGTGGGTGAGTGCGTGTGTGCGTGCATGTGTGTGTGTATGTTTGTGTGTTAACACTGTAATGCTAGCAGGGTGGGGTTTTTTGTAGTTTAAGAAAACATCTCTCATCTCACTTAGGCTGGGTGGGCTGCCGCGCTTCCAATACACTGGCGGAACCACTGACAACTGTGAGGTTTTACTAAACTAAACTAGTTTTTGTTAGTATATTTCTGGTCCTTCTGACAAACAACTGGAAGGTTTCATCTCTTGGTATGCGTAATATATAAATCAAACTTTATTTATATAGTACTTTTCATACATTAAAAATGTAACACAAAATGCTTCACAAAATAAAAACAATGAAAAACCGCCCCTCCCACCCCCCACATATAACACACACACACACACACACACACACACACACACACACACAGCACTCACTAACTGTAGTAACATGGCAGGGCACTGAGGCACCAGGTGAGGAAAAAAACACCTATGGGGAGCCATCCACACCGAGAGGCGCCACAGCCTACGGCCACAGTGAGTGCTGCCACAGAGACCACCCCAACCCCCCGGGCCTGAGGGATCTCCCCACGGGCAGACCGGACACACCTAAAGCTAAAACCTAAAAGACTAAAAGACAATAAAGTAGGATAGAAAGAGCTAAAAACGAATAATAAAAGAAGAGTAGAAGAAAGCCAAATTAAAAGGTAAGTCTTGAGCCTCCTTTTAAAAACATCAATAGTCTCTGCAGTCCTGATGCTCTTTGGCAGGCTATTCCATAAGTGTAGGCCATAATGGCTGAATGCATGACCAAAAGACCGGTGCCAGAGGACTTTAGGATCTGCGAGGGTTGATATGATAAAAGCAGGTCAGATAAATAAGAAGGCCCAAGACCGTTAAGACATTTAAAAACTAATAAAAGAACCTTAAAATCTATGCTGAAACACACGGGGAGCCAATGCAGCGATTGTAAAACTGGTGTAATGTGCGCCCGCCCTCTTTTCTTCGTCAGCACACGTGCAGCTGAGTTTTGAAGTAATTGCAGATTAGAGATGGTCTTTTTGGGAAGACCAGACAGCAGGGCATTACAATAGTCTAAACAACAAGAGATAAAAGCATGCATCAGCACCTCCGTGTTAGCCTGAGAGAGACATGGGTGGACTCTGGCTATATTCTTAAGATGATAAAAACCTGTCTTTGTTACATTTTTGATGTGTGGAATAAAATTAAGCTCAGTCAAAAATGACGCCCAGGATATGTTATTAGATACAGTACGTTGGTGTATAAATCACAGACAAACTTCAGTGGACTTACTATTGAACTCCTGGTTTTGCTGTCAAAGAAGTAATCTTTGTCTGAGAGGTCAAACCTGTTAATGAAACACACACACGCACGCACGCACACACGCACACACGCACGCACGCACGCACACACACACACACACACACACACACACAAACAAACACAAAAGCATGCAAACTTGTTACTGTTTGTGCGTTAAAGTTCGGTCATCCTACAGTAGTGTATATCAGAGTAACACAACATTTTTTAAGAGACCTTAGGGTGCTTCTAGTCAGCCATTTTTGGATCACACTTAAAAAAGTTTGTCGATGACACCAAACATTCCCTGCCATGTTCCAAACTAAGCATCTTCCAGCAGCTCAATGGGCATAATCCCTCTTGTGTCAGGCAAACTTTGTTTTTCTTTATCTTTTTTATTAGGGATAGGCAGATGACAGCAATACAGGAACAATCAACATTGTTTCTGCATTGAAAGATAATAGCCATCTTTTTTTTTTTTTGTTTGGGTTTTTTGTGATCGGGACAATTCAATTTAACATAGTTCCAATTGAGAGTATGAGACTGATGTGTATATAAATATTGTTGAGTATTTTTCCAAACAAGACAATAAAATGAAATGTGTACATAGTCCAGTTGTAAATAAACCATCAAATAAGCTAGGTTTAAAAGTAAGAAGGAAAGGAAGATAAATAAAATAATAAAAATCAAAACAGAAAAATAGTAAATAATAAATTCAAAATGAATTAATTTTGTTCTGTGAGGCCATTAAATACATCGCAACATGGATGGAGAATTCTTTTCACTAAATTACCAATTCTTTTTGTTCCATTATTTAAATTTTTTTGTTGGTGGTATCATACTTGAACTACACAACACTGTCTCCATGATCTCTGGTGATACTGCTCCATTTTGTCCATATCCGTAAGCTTTCAGAAAACGTGCACACATACAGATGAAGTGAACGCAGAGTACAGTCTTTGTAGATGTAATTAACGTTGAGCATAAAGATGCCCTTAAGCTACAAGGGTCCAACTATTTTCCATCAAAGTATAAAAGACGCACTTACAGGTGTTGTTTTTCCCTGGAGAAAGTGTGTGACAGGTGTTTAATGTTCTTGGGTTGATGTTCCTCAACATGAGGATGGAGAGGTTCCACAACTTTACTGATCAGGGAGCCGATCTTCTCCACAACACCACTCGACTGCTTGACTTCATACACCTAGAGCACCACAATACACACACACACACACACACACACACACACACACACACTTCAATCAAAGTTAGTTGAGGTGAGGTCCAGGTTCCTATTCTGTATCAAGTGCACTGCTTACCAGTTAAAGCTTGTTAAAGGAGCTACATTTAATGAGATAAAAAGATGAAAAATCGATGATAAAGACAGCTGGTCGGATCTGTGCAATGTTCACTTATTAGGGCTTCTTAGGGCACTTATTAGCATCAACATTAAAACTAGTGAACACAACAGTATACACACAGTCACTTGGTGAATGCTGATGCAAAACACTTTGCTCTTGGACCATGTCACTATAGCAACGATGTGTGGGAACTGCAGTCTGCGAATTTCTAGATCAGTGTTTATTTTGACAGCTATTCTAGATTTTGTCTTAGTCTTAAGATGAAAATGCTTATTAGTTTTTGTCACATTTTAGTCATTTTTATCCTTCATAGTTTTACTCTAGTTGTAGTCTATGTTCTCTATGTTTTTTTTTATCTTTAAACTAATCCAGTTAGACTAATTCATGTATTAGAAATTAGAATTGACAGGTTGTATAAAAATTTCATTTAGACTACAAATAATTGCTGCACACTGACAAACTTGTATTCCTCCAGCAGTGATCAGAGATCAGAGATCAGTTGTGAAGTCTGGCAGCTGGTGGCTGCTTGGTCCGCTGCCGTTCAGTGGCTAGTGAAACATCCCGGCAGTGGCTATATATTGGAGTTTACCAGCCTGTCACTTAAGTGGCATTTGAAGTTAATTACAAGTACGGCTGTTCTTAGCTTTCAATGTCCAAATGTCCACCACTAACATTTTTGTCACGTCTCGTCTCATCTACAAAAACAAAACATAGATTTCGGGCCAATCCCAATTCTCTTCCCTTAACCTTACCCCTTGGTTTCAAGTGCACTCGCCAGATAGATTCCCCTCAACGACAAAGAGGTAGTGTTGAGGGGTAGGGAATTTTACCTACGAATTGGGACGCCACTTCATGCAAATTAGCGTAACAGACGTGATCACCTATGTCACGCGTATCGTCGACGTAGACTTCAGCATTAAAGGCTTCACAGAGAACTCTGTAGTTATTCATGTCGGCTACATCGTGAATTAGCGATTTTCAAGCATTCATGTTCGAATTTTTACATGCTTATTTGCGGAAATAGTACTACAATTGTGCGATGGCTTTCCCATGGAAGCTGCCATCTTCCTGGAAAACTTGCTTGGCTGGATAATTTCGCAATGCATCCTGGGAAATTCAATCTTCCCCTCAGTTGAGATGGGTTCCTAAGTGTGCATCGCCCGGCCCTTCAAATTAAGTGGGGATTTGAATGGCTGAAAAGCACTTCCCTAAAGTTGTGTCTGGAAATAAAGGCCGGTTTCTACTGTTGCCTGTTTCAAAAAAAGCTGGTACCCTCTGCAGTTGTGGTGAGTAAAGACCCCGCTACTATTTGTGAATTTTATTCCTTTATATCCTCCATTATGAAGAATTAACATTCTTTGTTCGCATGATGCTAATGGCAGTACTCACCGGTTGCTAAAGTGCCTCTGCTCTTTCATGCCATCATTTTTCCCTTTTTACTCTGTCGTGGTAGCACGTGTAGAGGAAATGTAAAAAAGGCTGGGGTGTTGTTGTCATACAGTTCAGAAGTCTTGAACGACAAAAAGAAAGTCAAACATGCTAGACTTTCTGTCGCATACTATGACACACTACACAAGATAAAATAGATTATCGTATAAACACTCATTGTCGTTCATGATCCAAACCGACACTGTATGACGCCGCATCACGGCTATACTTGGGCTGATATCATGTAGTCTGA
Source organism: Epinephelus moara (assembly GCF_006386435.1). Taxonomy (NCBI): domain Eukaryota; kingdom Metazoa; phylum Chordata; class Actinopteri; order Perciformes; family Serranidae; genus Epinephelus; species Epinephelus moara. The sequence goes on from NC_065525.1 coordinate 3,980,573, forward strand.
ACCCAGTATTATGCCCATGTCTGAGACCCGCATTATGCTGGCTTTAAACTACACGATATCAGGCATGATTTAACGATACACAGCAAGATTTTATGACTCCATAATCGCCTAATCTGACAAAAAAAAAAAAAAAGTTGTGTAGCATAAACAATGAAGAGGTTGCGAGCGGTCTTGTCAGGAGGTAGGTTGGGGCAGTGAATGGGTCACAAAACACAGGACTTTCTCCAGGTGACTTGTGTTCAGAACCGTGTGAACTCTGAGTGAACTTTGAGTCATTTTAAGGTACATCCTCACTATGCTTCTTGTTGTGGTGGGGAATACTCTCCTTAGTGTTGTGTGTGTGTATGGTGATTGTGAACGCAGCCTGAGGCTGACTCCTTCCCCCAACCAACTCCCTAATCAGGCCAGGTTATATGAGGCACCTGTGTGCCATTGTTCAGCCAGTTGGTCTTCTGCTCTGTCCCTGCTGTGGCTGGTGTCCTGTGCTCCAGGTATGATTAGTGAAGAAACCCTCATAATTCCCATGTTAAGTGGCATTTTTCTTTTAAAGGTTGATTTGTTTGTGTTCAGAGTGTTTGCTGCAACTTTGGGAACCCCCTATCTGCTCCCTGCCCTGAAAGTGACTTAATGCCCTAGCTAGAGGTGGTGAGTAGGAGCACAGCTTTAATAATTTTTAATGTAATTTGGGCCTGGTTAATAGTTTGTTCCCTTTTCCAGGTTCTCCCGCCCAACCTACTGCTGCTTTGTCCCCTTTTGTGTTCATTAATTGAGTCCCTTTAGTTACTTTATTTTTCTTGTTTTGTTAGGGTTTAATTTAGTGGGTTTTCTTTGATTTTCTTTAAGGTTTAGTTTCCTGGGTTATCCTCTTTAAATATCTGTTAACAATCAACTGGGTTATATTACATTGTTCATTGGTTTATTTCCTGGTTACTTTATTTCTTAACTCGTTTACTGATTTGCTTGGGTCCTTTGTTTAATTTACTGGGTTATTGTATCCAGTTATTTGAATACTTTAATTCATTTTGGCTATTTTGATTACTTTATTCTATTACTTTATTACATTAATTGTTTAATTGACTACTGGGTTGCCGTATTGTATTTCCTTTGCCTGTTTATTTGGTTATTTGTTTCTGACCTTTTTTTGTATTTAGTCTTTTTCTTTCAGGAGCAGAGCGCCATATTTTTTGGGGGGGGGCTAAGCACTTGTGGTGAGGTCCCTTCACTTTATGCATGTGAGTAACTGCACAGGGACACCCTAGACTGCACCATTTGTTTGCTGTGAAGATTGCTGTAAAGGTTGCTGTGAGGTTTGCTGTGTTGCACCTGAGGTGAGTAGCGGTAGCACCCTGGACACTCCTCCGTGTAGTCTGCCTCTCCACATGTGGCCTCTGCTTAGTTTTCTTTAGTTATATTTAAGTTGATTTGGGTTCTTATACAGACTTTTTAACTTTGATATTGAGGCCTTATTTTAGTGAATTGTAATAAAGGTATTTTATTTCGCTTACCAGCTTTAAGTATTTTCCTTTGTTCATTAACATTCCTTTTTCCCCAGCAGCCCCAGTCCCTGGTTGCTTTATT